>NC_089320.1:16750338-16752838 GCF_036669915.1 Pocillopora verrucosa | reverse complement strand
TGACTGTGACGAACAAGCGAAGGAAACAAGATGCACTTGCGGTAAAAACAAGAAAAATAAGTCAGTTTCAGATATTTTCTGTGTTTCTGGTAAATGCCCGTGCCACAAAGTGAACCACTCTTGTACCCGCTCGTGTAGATGTTACAATTGCAAAAATACGTGCAATTCCAATGAAGTTGTGAAGGTAAAAAAGAGTATGAAGAGAGGCTGTAGGGGCGGAGTTGGACAAAAGAGCAAAGGGGACGGAGAACCAAATGCAAGTCACAAGTCGTGTCAAGACAGTCTCCGCAAGTCGAAGTGTCCGTGTGAAGCGGGTGGCATAGGATGCACCGAAGTCTGCAGATGCTTTAATTGTGGAAACATTGTTCAAGCTCGAGCTGACCCGGGAAAATCCCCAAAACGAAAGAAGCGAAATAGGGCGACCGTCTCTCCATATAAGAGGGAAAAGGGATCAAAGTTCATGATAAGTCAAAATGCAGAGGTGGATTGTGGACCATGGAGAAACATTGAAACGCTTTGTTTGATGGTTTGCCGGGACGTGATGCTAAGTCAAGGACTTTCCATAAATTAAAAAAATTTGCGTGATTTGTATGATTTCGTGGCTAAGTCTCCTGCTGTTATGGACATGTCTTTAAACATAGCTGGGAAGTCTACAGCACAGATTGCGGTTAAAATAGCGTACCTAAGAGGCATTGATTTGTAAAATACACATAAGATAGGGCTATCCTGTCCAGTGAAATTTTTGAAGGCTTCACTTCTGCTACCTTTTAATTCCGCTCTTAATGATAAAAGAATGTTCTTCAAAAAGTTCAAAAAGTTACCCGTTAGATCTCATGTCCAATCAGACTTTTGAGCTTTCTCTTTAATGGATGAAAAACGCGAGAAAAGATGACTAGTGATTCATGATTTCTAATTCACACTGTCTTAGGCCACAGAGAAATTACTAAGTAAATACAGCTTTGTGTCAAAACTGAGTGATTGTGACGGTGTGTTAGGACATTAATTTACCAAAGGTTCCAAACCTCGATATTTTATTACAATAAAGAACGGATGAATGTTATGACAAAATTCATGGATATGGATCGAAGATTCGAAATCTGTAAAGTAATCGGTTAACAAATTGGTTTCAGTTCATATCGATAATATCGAAAGAAATCAAGGTAAATATTTACCCATTGGTTCTAGGTGTCCATAACACTGTCTAGCGATAGAAAATCTTAACAATTATATCTGTTATGTCATCAAATTATAATGCGCAAAGAAATTAGAATATTGCGCAATACAGTGATTACCTAGATTTTGTACGACTATTTTTGTTCTTTTGTATCTTGTTATTATAACAAAAGATTCACGGTGTGCATTTCATGTTTATGTTGGAAAAGGTGTAACTAATCGTACGCGAACTCGTTCATATTGGATTGCTGCAGAATAAGTACAACTTGTTACATGTTTAACTGACCACAATAGTTTTTTTAATTACTCGTATACCAATGATAGTTCTGCATTCCCTCATGGACGGCATTCTCTCTTTCACTCTTTGTGAAAGTGTGTTATCAAAGAAATAAACACGTGATAAAGGCAATTTGTGAACTGAATTCGAAAGAACAGGTACGTAGTTTCACAAACTTTATTTCTCACGGCCGTAGTAGACTAAGCAACTCCTTTAATTTAAAAACACCAATCTGTGAAACGAGCCCCTTTCAGGCCTCCTACTTAAATGGAATTGTGAAACTTTGGAATTACTCTTGTTCTATTGCTCCTTCTTCTAGTTTTTCGAGTCCGCTCTCCTTTCGTCAAACAAACACTTTTTGACTGCCTGAGAACGTCCTTTGACATTGACTAGCCCTGCACGTAGACACTAGTTAGAATTTGCTCGTGCTACAAGCTAGAGGTGTAGTTAGTACTATATGTAGTTAGTACTTATATGTTATAAACCAAATAAAGTTGTTAAAAAAGTTGTTAATTCAAATGGCAGGAATTGAAGCAAATGCATACATCAAGGTGAATGTGATTAAATAAGCACTTATAAAAGAATATCAAGTCTTTCAGTTCTCTGTCGTAGGTAAGAGGGAGTAAGTCCAGGGTAATAAGTCTGTCTCTGCAAGACATCTCGCCAATCCGGGTTTGTAAGATCCATTTGGTAGCACGCCGCTGCACTCGCTCGACTTGTGCCTTCAGGGAAACCTGAGCGGGCGACCAGACTTGAGTAGCGCAGCAGAGTTGTGACTTGACTAGCGATAAGTATGGCGCACGCCGGGTAAACACGTCAGTTAGTAATGGATATGTCCGCTTTAGGAGCCCAAGGAGCCTGTTGTCTCTGGCGGCGATGGTGTATATATGAGAGTACCAAGACAACGTACCCGTAATTGTAACTCCTAGATCGTTTTCCGCGGACACTCGCACAAGTTGTGTGTTGTTTAGGATGTATTCGTAAATCAAGGGAGTTTTCATCCGCGTCACAGTAAGCGTTGTGCATTTCTAGGTGTTGAAGTTGATGTTA
>NC_089320.1:16592838-16745338 GCF_036669915.1 Pocillopora verrucosa | reverse complement strand
CTAAATGGTAACAAAATTTTATCAACAGGATGTGTGAATTTTTGAGTAATATATTAGACATATTAGAAATTGTATGACAACCTTATCCTCTAGGGTAAACTGCTATTAATAATGGAAATTGGATAATTTAAACCTTAAAAAGCTTTTGGAAGGCTTGGTTTACCCTCTTGGGCCTCACACATTTGGGTTAGCCACTCTTACCAACTAAAATTAGGAGTCATATTTCATCTTATATTTCTAGATATTATTTTTTTTAAGCATCTGAGTAGGCCTGAATCTTAAATCCCTGGTTCCACATAGCTCATTTCACACTCTTAATCATATCAGGTTTCTATAATACTGATCATGGTTCAGGATTTTTTTCCACACCATTTATACCAAAGCAGAAAAATGCAAACCAGCTGGAAAAAATGAAAAAAGTTATCTACCACTCAAGATCAGTTCATATGGGAAAAAACTGTGCTCTTGATTTTGAGTATGGTCCTCAGTCATCATTCTTGAGCTGCACTTAAGTACTTGTGCTCAGTTTTTTTCCCACACAGACCCCCTGCCAGGTAAATAATAATTTACCTTCAATCATTTGAGAAAGATAAGAGAGGGCCCAGGGGAGTACTAACCACCCACAATTGTTAGTGTTTCTCTGATACTTAATGAGCTTGCATGAAAACACCACACTACCCAGAATTTTAAATTTCTGTTCTTTTTATTTTGTGCAGATGTGATGCATTGTCTTTCAAACCAAGCAAATCTCAGAAAAAAGTTCTTAAGAGGATGACCAAGTTTCTTACAGTTCCCAAATCTGGTATGTATTATGATTCAAGTTGTATACACCTGAATGTAAAAACACATAAAAAAGCTTTATCATTAAACAGTGAGACCCAGTGGCATTATGGGTATACTTGTTCTGCATATGGTCAATGATGGAAACTGCATGTAAACACATAATCCAGTGAGAATAGTATTATACAAAGGAAGATTTACCATTTTATCACTAAATTTTCAAACATTGCCCACAAAGCCATTGGGTCTTGTCTTCTTCATCACCTCCACTTTTTATTTCTCCAAAGAATGCTCAGCCAACTCTTCATCTTGGGGTCTTAAAGGCTGACTACCCATGAATAACATGGGTAACTTGGTTGTTTTTCAATTGTAGAGTCAAGTTCCAAGACTGATGGTGAAGATGCAGCTGGATATCTTTCTGAAGAATTGGATCATGCTCATGAAACAGCTTTTGTAGAACCTCCTCTTGGAGTGAAGCCATCTGAATCAGTCAAGGTTGGGGATATTAACTGCGATGAATTGGGAAAGGAAGATTTAAAGGCTACTAAGGAAACAAAAGCCACAAATGGGCAAGTACATTTAAGGGCATCAGCATCTTCAGGTCAAATGGTAGATGAATCAACAAGGAAAACCAAGCCATGTAAAGACAAGAAACCAGGTGAATCTCTTTTCAGATAATTTCTTCCATGTGTTATATTAAAGCATCTAGCCATGCTTCACTTACATATAGCCTCTTCTTGAAATTTACAGCACCTGGTTTAGGAGCTGATCCAAACAAGCCTCCTTGCCGCAAGGCTAAAATCCTTCGTCAAGAGAGGAAAATGAAGAAACTTGCATCAGTCAGTGGGGAACAGGTTGGTGCATGTTTAGAATGTCTCACTTTGCCTGATTTAGGCTTAAGTTGATAACCAACTCTTGTTTGAAAAGTGAGCTCATGCAACTCTCCCAAAGAGAGGGAGAATATGAAGATATGAAGACCACACCCCCAAGAGGGGTGCCAATCAAGGCTGTGCCTGCTAGTCTCACAGTTCCTTAAGTTTGGCAGATACAATCCTTGTAGTTCAGAATTAATAACAACAGGTGAAATGTCTGTTCATATGTTTAAACAGCAGTCCTTTTGCTATTATTAGGAATTTGTTGTAAATGGAATTTGAAGAGCACTGGTGGGAGAGGGGAGGAAGAGGGGATGGGAGATAGGAGAGAAGAGGAAAATTTTGGAAGGCTGGAAAAAAGTCTCAGAGCAATTTAAAGATGTTCATGACCCACTGAAGACCAGTAATTCTCTAATGCAGATGCTGATGTCCAGATTTGTTTTTCCTCTCAATTACCAGAAAACTGAGTCTCAGTCAAGTTCCCAAAATGCCAAAGTCCCTATTACTAAGTCGTTGGAAGACTTCATGATTGACAGGTTGCCCAACCAATCACCTGTTCATGATCTCCAGGTACATGTTTTTTACTTCTTGTTAATAGAGATAGTATGTACACACTGATTTTTTATGGTTGATGAAAATGATGTCTCACCTTCATGTTGTAGACTATTTACCTGCACAAATTACAGACCAGACAGACGGGTGTACTAAATTAGTTCATGTTAATTGTTGCCAGATCTCTGTCATTGAATTTCACTTTGAATGACCTTGCTATGATGATGACAAGTCTCCTGCATTATGCAATAGTCAGACTTCTTTTCGACGAATACTGTCTAGGCCAATGCCAGCCATCCTATTTTATAAGACAGTAAAGAAAAGCAGCTATTATTTTAATTAATAAGCTAGCAATCAGAAGTATGACTTCTGTCAAGAGCCATATGGATTATTTTTCCAAATATTCTTTTGTCCCTGATTGAAAATCATCTTCTCTTCAAAAGTACTTGTATTATTTTATGTTACAAATGAAAATGTTTCTGCCAGATGGTTTATGTGGTTATATGCATGTGGTGGTTGTACCCAGAGTGCACAGCCAGAAAATCAGCTTGTAAAGAATTGCTCAATTTTTAAACTTGTCAACATGACTTTCCTTTACTCATAGATCAAGCTGATTCCATCAAATCGAAACAATCAGCAATTCATTGAAACCTTGCCACAGACCAGAGAGTTGTTTTTCAAATACCAGCGATTTATTCATGGTGACCCCCCTGAAAAATGCACAGATAAAAGGGTATTGAGTTCAAAATGTTCTAGAGAGTAGGATGGGTGGTCACTTCTTGTATATCATATGCATTTCAAGAAAACCTCACTTCCCAATTTACCTGGTCATTATAAAACATTTCTCATATGAAAGTGTGAATTAAATTGAAATTGCATCGCAAAATTACAGCTTCACAGAGGGTGAAGATGCAATTTTGACAAAGGGTGATCTATGAGACAATAAAGTCTCACATTAAAATTTCTAAAATTTTAAGGATTGCAAATCTTTTTGTATATTTCAGATAAATAAGAAATCAGATTTGTTCAAGTCAGTATTTGAGAAGTGACCATTTTTGTGAAAAATTATTATTCTCAGGTCAAATTGGTGAGAGTGAATTTGCAGTGTGATGAATTTAGAGCAACATACCAACAGACTTGTGTTCTCTTTGCAAAATATCAAATAGCCATCCATAAGGACCACCCCAGAGAATGTGGTGAATCACAGGTTAGGTGTAGCTGTTATTTTTGCATTTTCTCACAAAGAGAATTGACTTTGAATATCTAACAAAAGTAAACCAGGACTTCTGCAGTTTTGCTTACCTATGCTCTATAGTTGGTATACAAAACTTTTTCAACCAATTAGATGGAAAATCAAATCATGACTTTCCGAATGCTCCGACTTTGAGTCCTGATTGGCTGTTCTGATATTTTTGTTTGTTTTCATTGGTTGTTGCATTCAGTTATGTTTTGGTTTTGGTTTTGCAACATACAAATAAAAAGTACTGTTAGTGTTATGAACTGAGTTGAAAACGTAAATTGGCCACCATAGAGAGTTTAAAGGCTGACATTTTGAGCATTAGTCCTTTGTCAGAGTGTTGTTAGCCCTTCGCTCCAACTGATGAAGGGCTAACACTTGAAATGTTGACACTGTAGGGACAGTTGAATTAAATTCAATTAAAACCAACTGGATTCTGAAGTGACCACCCATCCAACTCCATGAGTTTGTGTTATTATATACATTGAATAATTAAAAGTAATATATAAAATTAAACAATGCACTTGTCATGTGTATTATTAATTTGCTTTTCAAATTTATAGCGAATGAGTTACTTCAGACAGGCTGCTTTTCTTATTACTCATTCAAGGTTAATAACTTCTGTAAATTTGTGCAACATATCAATTCATAGTTGTGCCCTATGCCAAAAAATATTTTGTTTGAAAAATATCTGTGTGGAATGTGTTGATTCCATAGTTTAAACATGGGTCATGGTAGAGCTAATGCTGTTATTAAAAGAAGTTTTCTCAAATTTTAAAATATTTTACATTCCTCTGAGAGGTGCAAAAGGTAGGGAGTTCTTTTTTTTTGGAGCAGTTTTACACAAACAAACACAATTTTTACCAAAAATAAATTAATAATAATTATCATAGCATTCAAGGAGCATGGAACGTTTGCTTACAAACCAAAGAAACGATGCAGATGTAATAAAGATTATTATTTATAATAATTACATGTATTTAATGCATCACCTAAATGGTAACATGTACCTGAACCTCGGGTAAGGATTATTCTAAGTATTTTGTATCGTTTTTAAGAAGTGTGTTTTGAATTGTTTGATTTTAGTTCAAAAGATTCTTGGTTGACTCTCCTCTCGAGGTATGTTTGTATTATATGCACATTGTTCCTTTTAAAGACTCATGATAAACAATAAATATTTGAACCCCGAAATTCATGTAACAGTTGATCTCGCAGTTTGATCGTCCGGGTGAGAATAGCGCTGCGAAGGCTAGTTGTTGCTGGTAGTGACTCAGGCTTTGAAAACCATAGAAGCGTCTCTCATAAGGACTTCCTTTAATGTCATCAAATTGTCAGTCACCACTATCGACAATAGTATATTTCAAGACCCAGGCTTTCAATATAAGCTATTTTCCAGTAGTCTACCATCACCTGTAAGTCCTCTTAGCACTGTCTATTTAGCGTGTGAGCAGGCTTTCTCTCTCTCTCTCTTGTGTTTGGGGCGTGTGGAAAGAGTTAATCGAAATCCCTGCAAGGTTACTTTCACCTGGACGGTAGACTACGTGATGAACTTCTCGACGGAGATGAGTCATTTTTTGTGTCATAAAAATAAAATATTTTAATACAATGAATCCTTGAATTAGTCGTTTGAGTATTTTTCTTTCCCATCACCAAGCTCGGAAAGTTAAATCTTTGAATGTTTGAATTGTTTGTTCTCTTAATACCTTTCAGCGCACAACTGGACCAGAAGCCCCACCAATGGGCTTTGGATCGTTTCATCAACAATACTTTCTCGGCGGTAAGTTGTTTTACTAGGAGCTCACCCACGGACTTTGGAAATAGTATTTATTTCACAAATAGATTCCATGTCGTCGTGCGTCTGTTCATTAATAGAGATGTTAATCATGATGTTTCTGGCAAACGAATAACGACTACATGACGTTTTCCGATTGCCTTCGTCACCTCTTGCACTTGAGCTTTGCGTACCCAGCGAAATGCCTTAAAACAAAGAACAGTACGGAGTTAACTGCGCTTGAGTATTATTTCCGATAATTTTCAATTAAAGTCAATGCGAAACAGTTGTTTTACCACAAAGAAGGAGTGAAGAAGCTTTCCCTCAAAGTTCACGATAGCTAAAATACTTTACACTAGCATAAGATAATATACTTTTTCTCGCGCTTTTCATTAATATGAAACCTCCTCCCTTCACGTTGAAAACGGCAGAGGGCAAACGGCAAACGTTAAAAATGGCGGGAAAAATTGGTCACATGGTCATCTTTGCCATTTCCTTTGTATCGCAAACGTCTTTAGATCACAGATGACGTCAAAATGTGATAAGAAACAAAAGTAGAGTTCAATACTGTGATACTGCGATACTGCAATACTGCGATTCTGCGATACTGCAATACTGCGATACTGCAATACTGCGAAACTGCAATACTGCGAAACTGCAATACTGCTCAAGCAGTGTTCAATACTGCGAAGATCGCTTTCATATTCACTTCTTTATCCGCAGTTGTAATATGTGACTTTCATATATTCATAGTCGTTTATTTACCACTTTACGGGTTTATTTGGTACCAACTTATTAACCAGCTCTCAGTCGGCTTGTCAGCTCAAATGGTAGAGCACTGCACCGGTATCGAGGGGGTCATGGGTTCAAATCCTGTACAGGCCTGAAATTTTTTCAGGCCTTAGTTTCACTACTGCTCAAGTGGTGTTCAATACTGCGAAGATCGCTTTCATATTCACGTTTTTATATATTCACAGTCGTTTAAGAACCAAATAGTAACACGAGGCGTATCTTAGTGTGTTATTGATGTTCTCAGTACTCTATGACGTCCTCTGTGATTTATTATTGAAAAGACGCACGGAAACATGGAATCTATATGCATTTGAGTTATATGATAGAAAATGCAAAATCTTGTTAGTAGTGATGTCATCTATGCGTCCGTCCTCCAATAGATCATAGGTAAGAACCGGTCAAAATGCGTGTTTAATTCAGCTTACAATATAAAATAACAATGGAGAAGGTAAGTTTAATGTTCCGCTTACCGTATGTTCACTTTTTTGCGTTGTGGCGTTTCATTAATGTTTTACTGTCTTTCTACGTTTTTATTCAGCTCACACATCGCACCTTGTGCATTTTGACGCTTATACTTCTGGAATGCATTCTTATGTGCAAACCTTTAGTGTTGTTTTGCCCGTATGGTTACAGTCTCCAACCATCTTTGAGAGAGAAGCTAATTTTCGTTCTTTTTTGTTGTTGTTTCATTTATTTGTTTGTCTTTTTGTGGCAGATAAACTCATAGCAGTTGGAGTGCTAGACATTCTTCCGCGCTGCGTTTCGTCTGTGTATTTCTTTTATGATCCCGATTATTCATTTTTATCTCTTGGGGTCTATTCCGCTCTGAGGTAAACTTTAGTCTTATTTTTAAAATGCCCTCTCAGAGTTCTATTTTTTTTATCATGCTCCTATTCGTTACCAAGAGAATGTAAACTGTTTCTAATCTCTTGTCGGTACTCGAGCCGGAGTCTTGGAGAATGGCGGAATTACCAAGCAATATCTGCCCAAAACCAATTTTCAGTTCCAGTTTTTAAATTCTCCTCAAGTCAGATGAAACTGAACGTCTTGTTAGTTCTGCAGGTGTGAAAACCATATGAACGGTTTGAAACAATTCTAACTCGAAAAGAAGGTTGACCAAGTATGTCGGCGAGGTAACCGGTACGTCGGCGAGTCGACCAAATTCGACTGTCCGCGAGTTGACCAAAAGTGTCCGCGAGGTGACTAGTGGTGTCGGCGAGTTGGTTGGTGGCGAAGTGACCGGGTGCCCCTCTAGCATGCCATTTCATACACTTATCTCTCTGAATGTACAGTCAAACGCCTATAGCCTTTTGCTTTCATCTCTCTCGTAGGGAAATTCATTTTGCTCGCTGCCTTCAAAAAAGCGTCCCGACCATTCAGAGTTACTACATGGGTTTCTACATACACTCGTGTCCAAAAATGAGATACAAGGTGTGTACATTGACCGGCATCAGCAATAACTTGGCTTTTGGTCATATTGGCTGAGTTAAGTTTCACGACAGTCAATCGGAAAGTGATTTACATCGCTGTGCTGCTTTCTCTCCAGGGTAACTACTCACCATCCTACCTGGCCTGTCCAGAGACGTTCAATTGGATTCCCATGAAGCAGTGTCTCCCTAAGCTCGACCTCAGTAATTATTCTCGGCTCGACGACTCAGACGAAGGTGAGACATGGTAAATCTGTGGGTGGTGGGGGGTGGGAGTATTATATTATGGGGTGTGGGGTGAAGCACTGGCCAGAGACACTTTTAGTGTTGTTTTCCTTGCGAAGAATTTCATGAGTTCCCCATCTAAAGAGAGCAAGCGACACATTTTCTCGTTGTAACAAACCTCCTTATGATCTCGTCTTCTTTAATTTTGGTTGCAATTGCAGTAGTATATTACTTGACCTAAACCCCATTCACACCAAAGCTCAAACATGTTTTAAAGCTGTTCGGTTAAACATTGTTTAAAGTTTTGCTCTATACAAGCTGCTTAAACCCGTGTTTGTCGGCTTCAAATGTAGCACACTTCCGGGAAGTTCAAGTCGGCGATTACTTGAATCCTATGGAAAATTCAGATTTTCATTCAGTTAAACCCGGTGTAACTAAACATGCTTTTTGCTTCGTGAGCAAAGCTATACGAGGCTTCTCATCACTCGTAGGTTGTCTTGAACTTTATTCGTTGTAAAGTCGCTTTTGTCAAACAAATCTTTTTTTCACAACTTTTCTAGAATCTCCCAAAGCAACCGCGGATGACGTGCTTGTTTTTTATAAGCGGAAAGCCCTACCTTACCAGGTAATCTCTAACTTTATATATGCTCTTTCTCTCCCCTTGATCCTCCTTCCCACCCCCTCTCCCCTTTCCCGGCCTTTCCTCTAACCTTTTTCTGTCCTACTTTAAGCGAGTAGACCCCACTTGATGTTGTTACTTCTTGGAAAATCGAGGCCAAATTTGGCAATTTTTTTCTTTTTCCATTGACGATTAACTGTGGCACGAATGAAATGTCTCGTAGTAGGGATTCACGTAGTGTCCTTTTCAGCCGTTCTTTTGATGTCACGTGCTCCCCCACGATAATCATCCAGGGTCAGCGTTGCGTGACACTGGAACAGTTGCGAACATAAGAAGAAAACTAGAATGTTTGATGTAATACATAGCAATAACACTTACTGTCGCTGATGTGTCTCTCCTGACAGATGTATGAAGCTTATACAGAGGCAAATGATCGCGGGGAGGTTCAGGAGTACGCAGAACTCGTCGGACCTGAGGTTTTGCCAAGGATGCTGCTCTACAGATCCGGTTAAAATATGCTAAGGTTCCAGGCCAAGAGAGGATAAAGTCAAGGCGTGGCGGTCACACGTCGCTTCTGGCGCCATATTTAAGAAACGATTGTTCTTAAAAAAGGGGTAAAAAAGTTATGAAACGGTGCATCAAGGCGGGAGCCTCTAAAATCGTTTAGAAAGCCTTGATGTTAGCTCAAGAAAAGAGTATTCGAACGGATTTCAACAAATTAAAAGGGGGCGCTACTCCGACAACAATAACAATAGGTCAGTGGGTGTTATGCATATTCCTTGCTCTTATTTGCGAGAAGGTCTTTCTTTAAGCCTTGTGCCCCAAGCTTCATAGGATCAGGAATTGTTTAATAAAAAGGCAAATATCTTCTGTTTGAAATAAAATGATATGCTTGGTTTAATTGGTGAGAAGTGTACGGTTGGTTTTCGCGAAATGGGACCGAATTGACTTTGAAACTTCTGTTTAGTGTATCATTAGTTTGACTTCTGTTTAACTGTCCGAAATGGTTTTTACCCTGTTGTTGAAAGAAACATGTTCTCGTGGTATGGTTAGAAAATCCAGCACGATTTCCCTGAGTTTTCGAATTTCGCGAAGTTATACCTTCGGAGTCAGAGGTGACCCTGCAAGTGTGCCGCGGGGTGGTTTGCAAATTAATCGACGCGGCTGTCTGGAGCAAGTCCCAGATTTATTTTATTTTAATCCACATGAAACAATGGGTTAGAGAGCTACGAGGAGCAGACTAATCTTTAGCCTTGAACTTACGGTTAGTTTCAATAATAGTTTGGTTCAATTATTTTTCTCTCTGTATCTAAGCTTCCTTTCAAGGAGTATTTTGTTCAAGAGCTGATATTTGTTGTTTTTACTGACCGGCTGAGAGACGCAAAAAGTCAATTTAAAACACTCTCTTGATCGTCTTTTTATTAAGCCACCACTTGAGATTTTCATGAGTTAGATTATTAAGAATAATCAACGTCAATTAAATAGAAATCGAAGGGACCTTTACCCGCAGGAACTCGTGACCATATTCAATCATTAATCGTGGGTTTAAATGCTTGACTAGAGCTTACTAACAAAGCAGCTTATCTACTCTTCCAGAAATCATTAGTTGGGTCACTTCTCCAGATCAACTTCTGGGATGATCTTTCACCGCTCTCTCCCTTTGGATGTGGTTAACATTCAATGTGTTTATGCAATCTTGCAGACAAACATTCAGAGGGACAAGGGAGGTAGTGAAGGTACGAACAAATGTGTCTGGGAGTTTAGGCTATCTAAGAAAGAAGTTGTATTCTTGGAGACTTCAGCCGTGGATTACTTTGATCCTGCTTGTTAAAATTCAGGACCAGCAAGGTCAATTCACAAATGAAGTGAGGTTTCCTGTCTGCTCCAATGTCTCCAACGAAACTTCTTTGCCAATCTTTCTTTGCCTATCATCGATCTCTTATGCTATCTATAATCAGGACAATCTTAAAAGCACAGGGATTTAAAGCACTCTACCAGAAAATATTTTGACGAGCGAGTGCTCGGTATTTTCTTCACTAAATTTATGGCCGCCATTATGACTGGTAACAGGTGAATTCGATCCCTTGCATGGCTGCACCAATTCCACCGCTTGAAGTATGGTTGTGTGACCCCTAACTTTTGATCTGACGCGAATTTTCGGACTTGAATACTGAGGTACTATCATAAACCCAGTACAACTTGAGACGAAGTGTTTTGGTTAATGAAAGGAATTCGATTCTGATTGTATTCTGGAATACAACAGAAGCAATCACTGCAAATCAGTGTTTAAACATGTTAAAAAAACATTGCTTTCAGAGTAAAAAAAACATTGCTCTCACAGTATTAGACGGAAAAGTGATAATTGTCCGATTTCTGGGCACGGTATATCAGCAAGAAATTGATGAATGAGTAAATGGATTTATGGATTGGTAGACGGACGGACTGTCATGCGTTTGCTTGTTCTTTTGCATTACCATAAAGTGAGTTCGACCAAAGCATTGCACCAGTAAAAGTGGTGAATTTTCAAAGTTTGCCTGTAGGACTTTATTTTAAGAAGTGATGTTGAATTTTAGTTGTTCTTTTGTATTACGATAAAATGAGTTCCACTAAAGCATTGCACAAGTAAAAGTGGTAAATTTTCAATGTTTGCCTGCAGGGCTTTATTTTGTGAAGTTATGTTGAATCTTGGCTGTTCTTTTGTATTACGATAAAATGAGTTCCACCAAAGCATTGCACAAGCAAAAGTGGTAAATTTTCAAGATTTTTCTGCAGGGCTTTATTTTGTAAATCGATGTCAAATTTATTAAATAACCGCAGAAATTTGATCAACGTTCAATTCGCTACCATCCCATCTTAATTTCGGAGACATTTGCGCGAGATCTGGGGTTGAGGAAGAAGTCGACTTTAAAAATGGCGTCTAGGCCGACGTTGTTTATGAAAAGAAACAGTGTTTCATGCCGCATTGTCTGGCTCTACTTAAAACAGGTGAGTATCAAAAATAAATCTTTTCCAGATGAATGACTCGTTGAGAAAGACTAACGTATGTTTTGCTCGCTTTGCCGATCGCACGGTCAGTCCAAATTTTCAAACACAGTTTCCCTCAAAACTTCCACCGAAAGCACTTTTTCTACGGCTCTTCTTCCTCTCTGAAGACTTGAATAAATATTTTTTTTTTACTGTGAAACAGTTGGAAGCTTAAATATTTTTGGAACCTCAACCCTTAAACGCTTATTATTTGACGATAAATTCTCCGATCTATTTGGTACCAGCTGAATTTCCTTACAAAAATGTACTCATGTACCCAAGTTCAGAAATTTGGACTAACATCACGTAAAACTACACATAAAATCATAGTTCTTTCAAATCTTATGAATTGTTTGCTTTATGATATTAAAAACTAAATGGAATATGAATTTCTACGAATTGATAACCATGAATTAAGCCAAAGATTTTGAGATAAAAGGCAGGAAGAAGTTGAAATTAACTTGTAGCAATTTTTTAATATTCTACCAAGAACTTGTGGATTGTGTGCATTGTTATTTGTCGGTTATTTTTCTTTTAATTTAGAATGAAATTCCATTTGTGATGATTGATTTGGATGAGTGTAAGCCTTCAGATTTTGAAAGCAGAAGCCCTCTCGGTACAGTGCCAGTATTGCAAGATGGTGGCCATAATATTTACGGGAGGTAAACTTTTATCATAAGGCTCATCTGTGCCAGGTGGCTACAAGGTTTTTCAATCAATGAGCCATTTTCTGTGGGGAAAAATTTGATCCATGAATACCTGAAATATGGGATAACCAAAATGTACCTTAACTTGGAAAAATGTATCTCCTGTTATGTCACAATTTTTTGACACTGTTCATCAACTCAATGATAATGAAACCAAGCACACAAATAACTTAAGTTTACTAGAGCTTCATGGGTGTGTCAGATGAAGCCAACATTTATGCTATTAGACTGCATAGTAGTCTTAGTTGAAGAGAAATTTATGGCCCCATTGTCAGTGGCAGATCCAGGAGGATCAATTTGAGAAACTTAACAGACTAATATTTCCTGCTTTTTTGGTTTTCTTTTCTTTTCTTTATAGTCAGGCTATAGTCTATTACTTGGCAGAGAAATACACAAACTATGCAGGTTTTGGAAAAAACAATGAAAGACCACTGATAGAGTCTGTCATTAACTGGGCAGCCACTACACTACTGAGGTATTATACTGACTGAGGTTTACTTTCTTCAGTTATCTAACTTATTACAGGCTTGCAACTAGCATTGAAGAGAAAAACACTCTTTGTTCATTTTGGTGACACATGCATTTATTGGCAGGGTGTAAGATCAGAACCCTCTCCAAAATGGTTCAACCTGAATTAGCAATTTATTACACACAAAAAAATGTGTCTGATACACCTGTAACAGAAAGGGTTGTAGCCAAGGAAATAGTATGCTGGTTATGAATAGAGTTGAACCAGTCCAAAAGGAGACCTGGTGACAGAATATTACTCCCAATCTTTTGCAAGCCCTTCACAGTGAGGCTACCAGACATGATTTCAAATGCAGGTTATTGAAAAAGAGTAGTGTAAACAAGTACCCTTTAATTTGCTAAGTTTCAAATGTAAAAATTCAGCCAATGATCACCTGTTTGACAGCCAATGCTAATAGCAACAACCGCAAGTTGTACACCATCATGATCATCCAGTAATCTTGAATAATTTAATACAGCAACTTATGGTTTAATCAGAGAAAGGGGTGTTTGAAATTTAAAGATAGATTTTTATGGCTGGACTTAATGCTGTGTGCAGAGTCACCAAGGTCAATATTCTTTTGATATAAACAATTTCAAACTTTCATGAATCTAGTAAAAGGTATTGCAGTTACTTTAACTTGTGGATATTGTTACTGCATTTCTTTCTGGGAGGATAATTGTTCCCTATGATAATGTTGTAACTTCTGTAACCATTTTGGAGATGTTTGAAGATCTCAAACTCTGTCCCAGTATACTGATTTACAGGTTGTGGTTCAGTTGTTTGCAGCTGTTCAAATTTAGCTATCACTGCTACATACATGTATTTGTAGAACCAATGTATGTTTAAAACTCTTAAATTAAATTAATATTGAAACAATATTGATACAATCTGACAATTTTAAGTTATTTTTAATGTATGGTATTCCATCAACTCATATCAACTGATGTTTTTTTCTGCAATTAAAACATTTTTTTTAGGGACATTGGAAATAATTATGTCTACCCAAGCTTAAACTGGCCAGGAGTCGCCTTGGCCAAAGAAAGCAACTCCTCCCTGGTAGACTTCGGCAAGAATGAAGTGATCTTTCACCTGGATGTTTTAGAAAAGCACTATTTGTGTCACCATGAGTTTCTGTGTGGCAACTCATCCACTATTGCAGATTGGTGGGTTGCTGTAGTCCTCTCTTTGTTAGAGCTGGTGTGTTTTGACCTAACACCCTGGCCAAGGCTGAGGTCATGGGTGTGCAGTATGAAGTCCAATGGTGATTATGTGGATGTCAGCTATAATCATGAAGAAATGGTGCGGAAGAGTTTCTATAATTTGAATAGCAGTGCTTCAGATCTGAAGACTGTGAGTGTTGAGAATCTCACCTAATTGCTTGAACATATTTCTCTACAAACAGCATACAGTATGGTTCATTTAGTAGGAACTTGTTCATTGACCATTTCATTAAATTATGTAAATGTAAACTACGAGCTGTCTCCTGTTCTCTTTAAAAAAATAGAAATAGCATCAAAGGGTGTGTTTTGACATGGCCCCTTCTTGTTGTACCTCGTTATTCATTCCCTTCCTCCTCACACCCCTTGGACTGTAAGGAGTACTGGTAATCTGTATTATAATGTTCATGTTCCTGCTCTTCTTAATTTGCTATGGGAAACACAATGGCCTGGAGGTTAAATCAGTGGAATCTGTTTTTAAAGGTATGCTTTTGATCCCAGCTTTCTGTAGTGATCTTTGACAACACACTAAAATCCAGCCCACGTGAACTCTCTCTCTGCTCAAGAGTACGAATGGTTATTGGCACTGCTGGGGGCAGCCATGCAATGAACTGGCATTCTGATTAGGGGGGCAGGTGCCAATATGCTGCAAAATTTTTACGCTACAGAAATGGGAGTTAACTCTAGCATGGTGTGACCTAAAAGGCATTAGCTGACTCGACCTTGAGCCTCTCTCTATGCTGTGATGGTGCAGTAATTATCTTATACAGATGGGAAAAAAATTCTAAAGGAGATAGTGCATAGTTACATTGAATACCCCGTAGATGTGATCGAACGAATTTCTCGATTCTGGTACTCATTTAAAAAACATGGAAACGCACAAGGGTTACACTTGAATTCTGGGAAGTAACTGAACATCCCCAGTAGTATGTTGCGACGGGTTTTCCTGGAATTTTGTCACATCAAATAAATTAATATTAATTTTCCATACTTGAAAGTTTTTCCTTCACAACATAGACTTTCTCTGGACTGATTTGATTGTTTTTATCTACAAAAAGAAGCTCTCAGGATTGTCATCACTGAAAACAGTAACAATTCGACCATTTCTTAATATACTTACGGATTTAATGTACGTGTACCAAAATATCGTAATAGTGATAGTTTAGTTATTTGCGTAAATATTAATATATGGTAATATATAGTTTTACGTAAGTACTTTTGGTAGAGATTTTGTGAGAAAATGCTCAACGCAAACAGTTCTCAAAGATACAACACTAAGTACGCGCACTTTTTTTTTAAAATCAATTCTCAATATACATACAAATTTATCCCAACAAAATAAATTGCCTAGTGCTTTATTTGATGTTTATTGAGTAATATTCTTTCCGTTTTCTGAGAGGAGGGTTTGATCTCTTGCACCCAGTGAAAGACTTACTTTGAACAATCATCGATTAGGTGATTCGCGAAAATCATCTGTTTTTAGTAAGAACTCAGTAGAGGTACATGGCCTTGAATGAACACCAGGGATTGAAAATACTCTGACATAGTTTGGCCTCTATCACTCAAACGCTGAGGTGAAAGTCAGGCGGCACCCGAAGGTACTTAATTTTGCTTTTTCGCCCAGTCTTCTGTTTCAAAGAATTTGTTAGATTAGTTGGTAATTTTGCATTTCTGCATTTCTGCATTTGAAACTTTCAGGGCTCAAGAATGGTTGAGGAAATTATTTCTTTAACATGGTAACAAAGAAAACACCGATAAACACTGAGTGTGGAGCCAAATTACTGTAGTTATGTGACGCCTGCTTAAACTACAACGAAGGAGATGAAAACTTAAACAATTACAGGCGCTATTTAATTTGTGGTGACAATCCCAACCTTTGCTTTTGTGTTATGTCAAAAGTAATAAAAACTATTAATAGGACTTTTGAATTACAGAGTTCAACAGTTAATTCATCATAACCTGAAATTACACTCTGTAATTAAGATGTTTTTGTTTAATTTTTTGGGGCATTCCAGGCAATGTAAATTAATGTACTGGCAACAAACATAGGTAGTTTTTTTGTGATGAGCTACGGTCATAGTGATATTGAATTATGAACTGGACTGGATTAGATACAGAAGCTCAAAAGATCAACTAAACGAGTCAAGTGCAGGTAAGCACTCAACCTCTAATCATCGGCCTAGTGGCACTGCAAGGGAGTGAGTTTTAGTTTAAGTTGTCTGATCTTGGATTATTTATTTTTCTCCTAAGAACAAACATTAAATGGCTTAGTAATTGGATAAAGCCTAGACACCCTTTCACTCAAATGAGAAGAAAAAAAAAGCGTTTTTGAAGAACACACAAAATTTAGGTGATAGTATCTCAATATTATTGTTTTATTAGCATCTGCAAAACGCAGAAGCTCGGAGAGTTCGTTTAGGTACTCATTGAGATACTTTTAATGGTATTGAAAGTTTGATTTCACGACATAAACTCGGACAGTTCGAGCTGGACAAGGGGCGAGACCTGCGTCCATGCTATTGTACCAGAGAACGGTTTCGAGGAAGTGTTAAAGTGTTACAGCATTTTGCATAAGGAATCAAACAAAAACAACAACAACAAATCTATATTTATATGATAGATAAATGATATGATAGATAAATGACATGATAGATATGATAGATAAATTCGTTGACCGTGAAATAAGAGCTCACGGAGGGCATTCACTCTCACTGCTCGTTCTCCACTTGTGTTCATTTCGCAATTTGTCTGTTAGTAAATAAAAATAGAGAAATCTATCTTTCCGATCCTGCTTTGAATGGATACTCTTTTACTGATTCTTTAATCACAAGCGCTAAATGATTTAAGAACATAACATTACTCTGTGATGACATCCTCTTGTCACTTCCGAGTCTTGCTCGTTGTCTGTTTAACCGAAAGGGCGCATGCTGTCGATGCAGAGGTGTCAGCTCATTCAGTCTGGTCCTTACGATTACTGTGTATTGGCACAGTTTTGCTTCTTCAGGCAGGCGTAAACACCTCATTCAACTCCCCTTCGTATGACTTCCTTTTTTTTTTTTTTTTCTCAGAGACGTTTTATACAATGGGTCAGACGAGAACGTATTTTCATCATGAATTGGGCACTGTAGTGATAAAATACGTACCAGCACTCAAAACCAAGAAAAGAATATTTATTTATGCATCGGCAATATTTAACCAGCCTGGTTCAGTTAAGCTGCAAACAAGTTTGAATGGGGTCGTGTAAATAAATCAATAATAGTATTAAGATTGAATGACGAAGCCACAATACGATGTTTTCTGGCGAAAAGTTAGGGATTACCCCTTCGTACAAAGACATTGCCTAATGGATTGTTGTACGCCCAAATTAAAAAAATTTATTAGCGCTATTTCACGATGGACCGCCGATAACAATAGTTCAGTCATGGTGTTGGAAGAAAATCTCATTTGCTAATCGAGGTTTTTACAATTAGTATTTTAGATCATCCTCGTTAACGACTCTGAAATTTGAATGACAACGAAAAAGGATGTTTTCCTACAGCGAACTGCGTCCCTAGTGATATTGCACGCCAAAATACAAAAGTAATGAGGAAATAAAGAGAAAGGCCCTTCCAGGTTGTTAAGTATAAGCACAGAAAGAGCTGGCCGTAAGTGAGTGAAGATTACAAGGTCCTCACTGCAAAAGTTTTTTCGACAGCCACGCAACGCAGGTCGCACATCACAGCAAGGTATTTTTCTTAGCCTTTGGTTTTGTACTCAATAGTAACTGATTTATCACCCAAAAGAGGTGATAGCAAAAATAGCATACTTTTACAAGAAACAAGGTCATCTTTACTATCTTCCAACAATTATCCTGACGCTAGTAACTTGATTGCAGAGATTGAGAAGAACCCGCGGGAAAAACAGTGATTTCCTTCGAAATAAAAAAAAAACTTAAAAACGGGAAAAGACCTGCTCTGAGCGCCAGGAAGGATTCTCTGCGATGGCTATGTAGAAATCTAACCCCCTCACATGTTACGCAACTCAGATATTGTTTGCCACTCTTTCTCCTTTACGTGGCCAAGATTTTAATTAGCTATATCAGACCCAAGTCAAGTTATTTGCGGTAAAATGCATGACATCGTCAAAGAGGGTTGTTTGGTTCCCCCTCCCACGCAAACTGAATCATTTTGATTTTCATAAGGAGGTTCCTTGCCCATTGTCCGTGTAGGAATTTCAACCGTTAAAAATAATAATGCGAGCAATACAGGCAGCTGAAACTTTTAAGTATTTGATAGGAAATTCAAAAACAACTACAAAACAGGAAAGAATAGACAAAAGCGTAGATAACTCAAAACCGGAGTCCAATTTCTGGGAAGCGTTCTCCCAGCGTTCTAAAACTTAAATAAATGGCGCATGACTTGAGATTCAATCAAAAATCTCATCAAAAGGGAAATTTTGAAATTGTTTTTGTTGATTGTTTATATTTGCTTTTTCCATCTTTCTACGTTTCAAAGTCTCAAAATACCATTTAATGAAGATGTAACCAAGCATTTTGTGACAACGGATTGGAATGACTCAAGATTGCATATAACTGTGATGCCAAGCGCACTCCTAAACTTAAGAGAAGGAAATCGTCTCTACTTCATTACTGGATCTGTTGAGGTCCTTTATGCTTTACCGTTATCAACTTATTTTGGGTGTCTGAGTAATATTGCCCTAAAAGTAGATAGACTTTCATAGAAAAGAATATTAACCCTCCGCAAATACACTTTTAGTTTAACTTTTAAAAGAAAACATGTGAATCATGATGATCTGATGCAATCTAATGGTCATTTGCTGCCCCTGGGCTATTCTTTGCCTCCTTCCGCGACTTGACCCTTAAGAGTGACTAGCATCTAATTTCTCCTGATAATATCACCCCTGAATCAAACATTAAGGTCACGAGAATATAGGAAATGATCACCAACTAATGAAGCTCTTATTGTTAAACAAATTCTCCTCGTCAGCACTTTATAAAATGTATAGAGAACAGTATGGAGAATATGCCTACTGAACTTAAGGCGTCATTGGCATAGTTGCAACAGCAACTGCGCGAGCGGCAGAAACTGGTTCAAATTCCAACGCGTTTCTATCAAAGGCTAAGGTTTGTAGCAGAAAAAGAAAGGTCGAGAACTGAATTTTTACCAACCAGTCTGCACAAATCGACTTTCACAAACTGATGGAAACATTTTTATATAAATGTGATACCAATACTTTCTCTTAATACTCTACTCGATTTTAACAAATTCGAGTGTTTTAGGAAATGTATTGCGCCACTGAAGATACAAAATAGCCACAATGTTCTGAAATATTCATTTACCACAAACTAACACCACGTATTTTTTCTTCCTCTGCAGAGGGCGACGAATTCGAGCATGAAAGTCACGTGGTTCTGCGTGGTATTTTGTGGAGCATTATTGATAGATCAATCCCACGGTATGAGTACGAGAAAAAGGACCGAAATTAACATCTAAAGTAAGACCTTTGAAAAGCGCTTGAGGAGAAAGCTCAAAACAACTGAACAAATATCAGAAAAACAGAAAACAAGGAAACAGGATAAGTAATAGAAGCGTAACTATTAGGTTTAAATTTGTGTAACTGCGGTCATTTTGAATAATTTTTTTGGCTTACAAACACTTTTGCGGTATGATGACGGAACATGGGAAAGTATAGAGGTATAGAGAGATTTGTGAAACTGCGATTTTGTAAACATCTCTTCTGAAGTGCCGGGGTTTTTCATTATTGTTCATTTATTTATAAAGGCCAACCTCTAAAACTCCCATGTCAGATGTTGGACATTATCTTTGCGTTGGATCAGACCCAAAGTATTGGACATGAATATTCAGAGAAGATGAAGAACTTCACTAAAGAACTTATGGACAGGTAAGTATGCTTGTTCTTAAGAAAACGCTGGGCTGCCAAAAGTGCGATCTAAATCCTGTTATTAACTCCGAAAAATCGCCATAGTTCATTTCTTTGCATAGATAGAGTAGTTTTGTAAAGAAGCCTTAGATTCAGGCTTCAACGAGATTCGAAGCACCCGTTCAGTGATAGAGTTGCAGCGCTTTATTCTACTGAGCTAGCTACAAAGCCGATTAGAGTTGGTCATTAGAGAGATATTTTCTTTTTGGCGTTCAGTGATCAAGGATCGGATCATTTTGGTTTTGCCTTACCTCTCTTTGTGATTGGTCTAGAAAACTCGTGCCATCCTTTCGGTCAATTAGGCGCAAAACTAAAACCAAGTTACAACCTTACCTCTCTCTGTGATTGGTCTAGAAAACTCGTACTATCCTTTCGACCGCACAACTAAAACCAATTGTAACTTGGTAACTCGCGTTTTCCCGCGCTTAAAGCTTTTTTTTCTGTTTCCTAGCATGCATTCTCATTGGCTAACAATAATGCTAACCTTTGTTTTAAATGCCTGTTGTGATTACAAATGTTTTGGTATTTCAACATCCGATTGCCTGAAAGTGTTCGGAATACATCCTTTAAGGAAAAACATATCAAAGGGAAATAAAATGAAAATCAAGGCTAGATATTTGAACTGCAGAATCAAGATTTGAACTCATAAGAGAAATTTTTCATTGAGTGTCGAAAGTAACTCGGAAATGCCGTGGGCTTTGTGATTGGTCCAGAAAACTCGTGTTCCTATCTCAACCAATTTGATTCAAAACCTCAGACCAAAGCGATTCGGTCAGCGGTCACTCACGTTTTCTTGCACTTTAGGCAGTCTGTTTGTTTTTAATTTGAGTTCTCGCGAGTCCCTTTTGACGCTTATCTTAACCCTGATTGGCCGATTTGATTACTTTGGTTCTGGTGTTAGAACACTTAATCGAAATGCGTTCTATTCACTTGGAACATAACTCAGCAAAGCAGTTGAGATATTTGAAATTTATCTACAGTCTGCTTAGTTTCCAAACCTCTCGTACGTTTAGTGTTCTCATAATTTTGCAAAATCAGCGAAGAGTCCTCTTTTCTTCCGATTGTTTAAAAATGTTCATAAAACAATAATCGAGTTTGGCTTCGGCAAATAACTCAGACCTCGTGATATCATTCTCAACCTCGTTTAATGAATGTTTATTATCTGTCTGGCTTCTAAATTCTTTACTTGAATCATAATTCTTTAATCAGTCTTATATAGTTAGTTACAAATTATTTGCAGGTTCTTCGTTTCACCTGACAACACTCGCCTTGGCTTGGTAAAATTTGGAAAAAGAGCGGAATACGTAAACAATTTGAAGCTCTCTCGAAGAAAATCTGGAAGACAGCACCAAGTTTTGAAGCTGATTGACAGTATGCATGATTTGGATAACATAACTAATCTTCACGAGGGACTGAAAATGGCATTTAAACAACATAAAAAATACGATGAATTTCAAACTAGGAGACGCCAACGACAGGATGCTAAAAACATCGTCTTCGTTTTAACGGATGGTAAAACACACGACTTATCAGCAATGAAATCTTTACTGAGGGTAATGTATTGCTTCATTTCATATTGTATCTCTCGTTCACTTTGCACTTATAACTGAGCGCTCAACGTAAAGGTTAGGCATGCGCATGTGGATCAATTTTGGTCTTGTGAGCTGCGCGCTAATTTCCCGCGCGAAATTTGAAAGGAAAACATAAGAAATAATCGCTGTCATGCACTGAATATGAGAAAAAATTAAAACGTTCATGGAAATCTATTTAAGGAGCAAAAGTGGGGAAATTTCGTCACTCATCGAATCTAAAGTCTATTTACTTACCGTGGATTTACCATTCTTTTTTCGTGAGCTTGATGAAAAAAGTTAAACGCTTTTAAAACACCTTGTATTACTGACTAGTATGGTTGTTCATAACTCCTGCGAGACAAATTGCTTTCGACCTCCTAGTCTCTAAAAATTCGCATATGCGTAGAAGTTTGACCACTGTGTTACATTTGGACAGGTTGAAACCGTCCTACTGATATTCGTCTTCTTATAGCCTCCTTATGTGACTGCCGTGATCGCTGTACTCCTGGGCCCGATGGTATCCGAGAAATCCACAGAAGTGCTTGCCCACCTTGCAACCAAAATTATTCATTGGACAAAGGTGGATGGTACAGAAAGGGATAAACAGAAAGTAATGAACGAAATTATGGAGAATTTTGATTTCGAACCATGCGGTAAGAACCGATGGCTTACTTATAAAAGCAGTTATTAGAAAAATTAAGTAAACTGACCATATTTTCTTTGTTGTTGATCTCCACTTTAAATTACTGATGATTAGAAAGTCTTAACTTAACTTTTTCTACTGAGTTCAAGGCTTTCGTCATCTTCATTTTAAGGTACTGTAGTTTTATTTACACTTACTTTGTTACGGATTGTGGCGGTCGTATTTCTGGACAAAAAAATCAGACATATACAAATCGAACTATTCTAAAATGATTAGGAGGGGAAGGTTTTTAAAGAAACTGAGGTACTCTGTCTGTGGGGGCATTACAAGAGCTTTTTACGAGCTGACGTTTCGTTAAAAATACTTATACTCCTCTTCCACGCATTATTGTTCTCAGAATCCAAAATTCCAGATATTCCGAAAGCAAAAAAATTTGGCTGCTTCGCTAAGACTACGGACAGGGGCCTAGAAGCCTTGAATTCTTTGGAATCCGACAAGTGCTTTCTCATCGACGATGATGGCAGCCTAACAAGGGAAGACGCGTTTGAAAAGTGCGCTTGGTTAGCGTTTAAACGTGGGTACAGAGTATTTGGTCTCGATGGCAATAACACGTGTTCCTCAGGGCATTTGCTATGGAGATTTTATAAAGGTGGTTTCGAAGCTGACTGTAAAGACAAAGCTGGTGGATATGGCTCCAACATTGTGTATTACTTTAAGGGTAATATTTTCCTCATGCCATAAATTATTTTTTGAAATATCTTCTAAGAAATTCTGATGCATCTTAAAGGGGAAAATTCATCAGGGCGAGCAAAAAACCACCTAACCACATTTGAATCAGGGAAAATTGAAATTTTGGATGAAGTCAGAATAAATTAGCGAAAATCATAACTTCTTAACTCGTCCATTTTTCCCGTGTCCACTGTTTTGATGTGACCCTAATACAAATGCCTCCTTGTGATTTAAGGAAAATGTGTCAAAGGATGGCAAGGATGCATGTCAAGGGGGGCTATATACTATAAGTGTATACTAAAACAGTGGATTGCCTTGAAGGCGAGCTCTGATTGACTGCTCAAACTCCGCATATCCTTTGCCGTTCCCCTTCGAGCAACTCGCGCAGAATTTGCGCTCAAAATTATCGTAATTTTTGCAGGAATAAATGAATCATCTCACTGAATAATCTTTTTGTGCCCTATTATCTCACTGTTTTAGTATATCCTTTAAACAACTATTCATCTCGGAGTCATGGGCTAAATTAACAATAGCTTCTATAGGGCGCGAAAATATGGACGGATTGTCCACGGACACTATCTGATCCAAGATGAGAAGAGTTTTCCGAGAGCGAAGCTTGATAAAAACTTTGAGCTTCGAGAAACAGGTTATGTCTAAGCACAAATATCCATACATATTTTTGCGCAAAGTAGAGACTATTGTGTTTATTATCCTTCAAATATTTTGCAACACACGTGAAAAAAAAGTTTACTAACAGTTTACTGTGTGCAGCATAGATTGTTTTCTTTTGAGTGATCACTAGTAAGACTTCATGAAAAGATTTCCCTTTTTCTGTAACAAGAATTAAATCCACTCTCATCGTGAATTTAAGTTGGAACGAAGACTTATCGTAATTGACGTAAGGTTTAAATTTGGGGAATATTGCATGGGTGATACACTCGGATATCACCCAGTTTTAGCTGGGAGATATTCGGTCACGTGCTGCGTTTACACTAATCCCTCGCGAGCAAAAATATTCGGATGAATCATAATCTCGCATATCACCCAGTTTTAGCAGGGGGATATTGTGTCACGCTCTGCGTTAAGACCAATCGCGTGCAAGCAAAAGATAATGTCCGAGACAGATATCCGTACATATTTACGCGCCAAAAAGAGGCTATTGTTTATTTATCAAATAGCAAGAATACCAGAGACTCCAGGTCAGAAAAGCTGCTGGTAAGACCCGACCATTCCCTTTAAGTCTAGAAATCGTACCACCTAGCTACTTATCAGTTCTCTTACGTCAAAGGCCCCCGTATCGAGCCCCTATCAATAAAGGATGGCAACAACACTAACCATACTACGTCAGATATGTAATGAGACCCCTCCATAGATATTCCATCTTTTTCATTTCAGAGACTCTACTTCCTGTAATTTATGGGGGAATCGGTTGTTTAAGGAAACGGGCCACCAGTTTGACCGCTATTGATGGCAAAATGGTACAGCGCATGCCTGGGGAGAAATATGCTGAAAAATGCGCTTGGGCCGCGAGATTAAAGCGCGATCATGTGATCACTGTGACATTTGGAAAAAAACGTAAGTGCGCCTCGTCGAATTTCACCGGACCGGGAAAGCGGGTATTCAAGCCTGTGGACCAAAGAGAGTGTACAGACCCTAGTGCACATAGAAGGCTGATCTTTGTTGCAGGTATGAAATACGATAGTGATTAGACAGTCCCAGCCAGGAATGGGGTAATTTAGTATTATCAACTGAGATAATAAGGTAAATTGGCCACCGTAAAAAAGTGACAGTGCTGACGTTTCGAGCGTTAGCCCTTCGTCAGAGTAAATGTTTCGCTATGACAAAGATAATTTTGGTTGTGTCACGATTAAATTTACCTGATCTTCCTCCATTAAGGCTCCGTAGTATTCTAATGTTAGCTCCTCATTGGCAGTCAATTTTCTAAAGTCCTCCTTTTATGCCCTGTTGGCGACGAATGATCCCCTTCACTTCCCCTAAAAACCATGTGATTTTGCCCAAAATTCTCAGGTCCTCTCCCCCCCCCCCCCCAGTAAATAATGACTGAGCCCTAAATTTATGGACGAGCTCAAGAACAGTATTTAACTCCAGCACCAGTGATCTTATACATTTTTGCATCTGAAGTAACTCTTCTCGCACATGTCAGACGTGTAACTTTGAGCGCGTCCAGATAACAACTCAAGGCGTACATACTGACTAGAACGTAGAAAACAGGCAGTTGTTTTATCTGAGGGAAGCGAAGAGGTGAATTTTAAATTTTAAGATCGGTGAGGGGATTCAAATACGTGTTTCACTTACAATGTTTCCTGCACACGGAAGAACAAAGCCCTTCTCAGTAAGCATCTCTCCCAAGGAACAGCCTGCGAGGTTTCCTTCCCTTACAGCTCCCCTCAACTAGGAAAGGTGAAATAGAGACAGAAAAAGAGGTTTCAGGCTTTTCAAGGAATCAGACGGACCCGTCATAACTGTGAGAATTTATTTATACTAGTGCAGATAAATTCAAAACATATTGCATAGGGCAGATCTGTTCGGGAGTATACTTAATTCAATCAAGTCTAATTACACGTGTTAAATCGTTGATTTATTTAAACGTATCATCAAAACCACAAGGACGCATTTTCTAGAATTGGCAAAACAGTTACATACTTTTGAGCTGTTCTAGTAAAGGATTTCCCGGCACCATCTTTTTAGCTGGTCCGTGCGTTCCCAGAATGATGGACGTAGGCATTATGGTAGACCTGATGGAGAAGAACATACGATTTCTGGTCTCGCTCGTTCATAGTTTGGCCTTGGCTGACAAAGATAACCACTTTGGTGTCATTGCGTCGAGCGGCGACATACTGGTAAGATTCAACGACATAGCTGGTTCGGAGGATAAGGAAGCTCTACTAAGGAACGTGCAAAATGCCTCTAAAAACGCAACTTATTCTGCAGACTACAAACTTTCTTTGAAGAGGGTGGAAGAGTTATTCACAACGGCAAACGGAGACCGAGAAACTGAACCAAATATTCTTCTCCTCGCAATGGACAAGATCAAGGATCTTGATGTTAATCTTGCTGATGAAATGATCAACAATCTTGCGGTAACACTTTGAGCTTTAATTACATTTGGAGTGCATATCGACTGAGTGTCGTAAAACCAAACAGCCAATCATATTATAGGGAAATATCCAATAAAAACTCACAGTGAGAAATAAAAACCACAAGAGGCGCGGGAAACGCGAGTGACCCAGCCGCAATTGGTTATTTGTTTTGAATCTGATTGGTTAAAAACAGTGGCGCAATCAGAAACCAAGCTTTGCCCGCCCGTAAACATCGAATGCTCATTGGTTCTTTGTGATATTTCCCCTTTTTCTAATTTGATTTTGGGTACGTAACTTTACAACAGTCAGTCGAAATTATGTTGAATCCAAGTCTTTCCTAAGGGATTTGAACTCTCTTATCGTGTAAAAACCAGTCCAGTTTCTTTTGTTCCAATAGCTTTACATGGCTGTTCATCACTCCATTCAAAACGTCATGTTAGTTAATAGGAACGTAAACTGATACTAAAGCTTATGACAAATTTCTTTTAGATACCGCAGATGGTTTTAAGACGTATTATTATTTTTTCTCTATAGACTCAATTTCAAGGAATCATCTTTGTTGGATTCGATGATTTCGAAAATAAAAAAATGCCAGAAATCATCGAAGGTCAAGTGAACAGTCATAAACATATCACCGCTGCTTTTGTGATCAACACCAGATACCCACAGGAAGTAGGAAGACGTTATTATGGGAAAAAACTGGATGATATTATAACAGCTATCTGTCGTAAGTTTGACATAGGGAATAATTGCGATGTTCTCGATAATTTATGTTTTTGATTAAGTTCTCTTCTAAAAGTAGAAACTTCACCAGCCAGGTTAAAAAAAAAGGTAAGTGATCTGCTTCAGCTGATGATTCAGCTAAGAATGGCGCCCTGTCAATGAACCGATGACAAAAACGAGCGTAGGTCTGGAAACCTTGTGACTGTCCACGCTGAAATGAACCGTTTGTTTTATCTTCAGGTGCAGGTAAAGGAGAAATTTGAGGAACCCTAATGACCAAAACCGGAGAGATTTTGACACGGAACCAAAAACTTCAAAATGACCAATTAAGGATGATATATAAACGATGGGTCGGTAAAGGGGAAATGGCCGGAAAAGCACCCAGGGAATTGTAGTGATCAGTTAATCAATGATAAGGTCATGATGGATTTTAGTGGGTAACGATGAAAATTAAGAGATATTTATAGATAAGGTTAATGGTGATATAAAAATTACTTAGTATGGGATAAGATGAGGGAGTGCACTGATGTATCCGGCTTAATGCAAATTCTGAAATAAACGCATGGGAATAAAAGGTTTTAGTCTTTTTCTCCTCAACTGTATAAGCAATTGTTCATCTCAATTTCACGATGAAATGAATTAAATGATATCAGTTTTGATGTGCAGACGATAAACGAAGATAAAAAACTACTTTTGATCTTTCCGTGTTGTCTTGCTGTTTTCAATTTGAGAGAAGAGCAAGTTTTTGCAGTAACATTCGAGTGCAAATCTGTCTTATTAAAATTGGCCTGACCATTCCCGTTTAGAGTGGAACTTGTACTTTTCATTTTCGAATCAAGCCAAGCTGGATGTTTTTAGTGTTCCAAGGAAATGTAGAGTAATGACCTTCAGGAATATGCATAATAGATGTCAGTTCTTGAGCCTGCATTGCCACATGTTTTGCTCCTTCCTGTCTTTTTGCCAGAAGAGCCTTTTTGCATAATGCTCTTCAACAGTAATTGAGCACACTGTCATTAGTGTCATGGACCTTTACAGGAGGGAGGAGGGAGGGAAAGAGGCATGGGTATAGGGGGCACCCCCCGTGACCTTCCTCGTGTGAGATTTTTTTTCTGCGTCTCGTATGCGAAACCAGGCGAAAGCGAAAAAATATAGATGGCATAAATGTATCCTTCGGGTTGATACGGAGCCCAGTTAGTGTCATCTCGTATTTCTCATCAACTTTTTTTCACCACCTCAATTTTTCCCGGCGCGACTTCAGCTTTTCTGCACGACTTCAACTTTCCGGCTCGACTTCAACATATCCTGCACGACTTATTAACATTCCTGCTCGACTTAAGCTTTCCGGCACGTCTTTAATATTCCGGCACGACTCTTTCTTAAAACTTTCCGGCAAAAATCCGCGCGTACGATATGTTAGACCATCGAATAAGGAGTATTTATTTCTATAATTATCAAAGCCGGTTTAATGAGTATACAACTTTATTTCATTCCACAATAAGTAATTCCCAAGCCTGTCATTGATAAGTAATCGTCAATGATTATTCATTTTTCTGCTTACAGTCGTTCCCTTCCAAGCCATTAAGGGTACTTGATTCCCTGATCTCCATGGTTACCTGTAAATGGGGTAAAGAGTTGACGGAAGTAACCTTGATCTAATTCTCTAATAAAATAAAAGATTCTTCAAAACGGAATAAAACGAAACCACAGAAGAGATATAAAGGATGGAAAAATTAAATTAACTGAAAAGTCCTTCAACTCAGTAATACAAGACATTGCATGTTACATTGTATCTCTTTTGCACTCTGTCCCACTCTCTCTCGAAAATCTTTATCATTCAGTTTCACCAGACAACACTTTGCCACTGTACATTTTTAAAAAGAAGAAATCATGACAGGGTCGCAATGAGGTGACGGCTTTTACGGCTAACGGTTAAAAATTGGGCCCTTTTACGACTAACGGTTAACTTCCTTCTTATGTGATTAAAAGACAAATTTTTCCAAGTGATTTATTTTTTACGTCTTTTCTTTTTGACCAAAATTAAAAGTGGTCAACTTTTACGCATAATGGCTAAATGTTTTGGCCGTTTAAGCTAACGTTTGACCCACTAGTGACCCTCTTATAAGTACGATATGTAATCTCTTGTCGTTTAACACTATGAACACCATTTTGGAACTAATATTTGACAGAGATTCTCCCCATCTTCGTTCTCATTGGTTCACACTGCACCAACCTAGCACGGGTTACCCACCAAAACCAGGGACCCTGTAGAGAGGAACATCAATCATCGAGAAGTGTACAATTTTGGTTAAAATTGCAACTACAGTAAAAGAGTATACGTAATTACGGGCACATTTCCTTTAAAATATCATTGAATGTTTTTGTATAATAATCTTTAGCTGCTGCCTTCCGATCCAAGGTGTTGATTGCAAAAGCAGCATCGATGTTTGCAAAATTTTCCAGTGCTGCATTTGTCACATCGTCGCCGATCCCAACGATGATAATTCGGTCCTTTTCTCGCTGAGACTTCTAAAAAGTCAAAAATACATAACAACATATACACTTCACCCTTCAGTGCCGCTCTTATCTACAGGTAGAACCTGCATACGGATTTATGCAACGCGAACCCAACCTTCCCCCACCCCCCACCCCATGATATTTTGTCAACTTTCTCAGAAAGTTATCTTAACTCCCTGGAGGAGGGGTACAAAAAGACCAAAATGACTCGACCAGGGTTAGAGCCTAGACCTCTTTACCCGGAGTTGGACCGGACAACCTTCATGCCAAGTACGTTTAACAATATTTAACAGTGGGCTGAACAGGGTCGGGGCTAAAAAACTGGGTATGGTCCCAGTCTGAGTCACCTAAACACCATCTAAGGTTCGTATTTGTTGATTTCAGTGGCCATTCAGCTCTACACTCCAGATCTTATTGTCATTAGCCGCATCGTAATTTAACAGTATCAAATTTACCTTCAATTCATTGATCTTGTTAGCAGCGCTTGTTGCACCAATGAATTAATTTGTTGCATCGGTCACAACCAGAAGAACGTGTTGAGCACCCTCCCTTCCCCCATTTTCAATTCTGAACAGCTCTTGCGCCAAACTAACGGACTTTTCGTAATCGTCAGCAGAACTCGCAAGGTTACCGTGTCTAGCAGCGTCTTGTATGTACCTCAACAGAGTTGTTTCATCTTTAGATCCAGCAGGGTCGCTTAGTTTGACGTGGATCTTTTTTGCTCCTTGGCTAACAATGACACCGATGTGGTTTTCCCAGGGGTCGACTTCCAAACTATCCACGATTGTCAACAAGAATGGAATGTTCTCTGCGCTCAGATAGACCACAATGCCTACGTCGACATCTTTGCTTCCAAGCACGCATGGAGCAGCGGCTTAAAAAGGTGGAACAATAAAAAAATCAGTGAAACAACGATGTTTTACAATAGAGCATTCGTGATCAATAGTACTACAGTGTTTTTATTTTCTCTTTTCAGGTGCAGCCTTTGATGGTTTAATCATACATGATATGCCTGTTACTGGTTCTGTATAAATCCATAATGCAACCGAGACGAATTTTAAGAGTTTTTATTTCACGTCCCTTCTTCGAAGGCCGTTTACTTGTTAAAATCCTATTTGCAGATACATTGCTCAGTCTTTGGCGTCTTAATCTATTTGTCACATCTGAAGCTAGGTTTCATGTGGCAGGCGAATTTTTAGTCCCAAAATATCGATACTACCTTTGCTCTAGAGGAAGATACCCGAACGAATTTTCAATCCTCAAATACGAAAATTACCCCAGCCTGCTTTGCAAATAAACACCGTTCTGTTCCTCTTCTTAAAGTTCAAACGTCTCTAGTTAATGCGCAGCATTATACCTCCCACGAAGAATAACTCTCGCTCTCCTGCAGTGCCCACACAAACCATCTGATTCATCGGATCGAAGATAGATTTATCCGAACCCCTGAGACCTTTGGATGAGGTACATTTTGGATTTACTCCCGATGTTACAGCGATCACGTTATCGCAATTTATTCTCGCAGCCCAGGCACACTTTTCAGGAAATGCCTTCCCGGGCATGCGAAGTACCATTTCGTTGTCAAGTCTGAAACGTTTTTCTGAAGACAACTGATGGTTCCATAGGTAACACGAGGTGCGATTTCTGAAATGAATAGGAGAATGTCGGCTCTTTTTTGTGTCGCACGAAAGAGGTTTTTGATAACTAAATTGAAGGTCCACAATATAGAGGGGTCGGGTTTAGTGGAAAGAATCTGAAGGCTCCCGCCTCAGTTAGGCCCTGACGATCCACCATATGCATGATTCCAATAATTAAACTGTTTGATAAAAACAGATTTTTTTCAAACACGATCTTCATATGGCAATCACATATTCACATCTGAAACGGTCTTAGGAGCTAAGTTTGCCAGGGGCCGGTCATACTTTATCGTCTCGGGGTGGAGGAGGAGTGGATCGGACAATTTTGGTTGTATCGCTATAAGATTTACCTGATTCCCCCAGAAGGCTCTGTAATACTCCTGCGATTCCCCCCTTATTGGCAGTTAATTTGCAGTCAGTTTGATACAGTCGCCCCCCCCCCCAAACATCCTTTCGGCGACGACTGATCACCTTCTGTTACTCCTGAAAAACATGTGCCCCCTTCCCCCCCCCACTCCTTCGCCCCCCCCCCCCATTCCTTCGCTTTCCCCCTCCCAATGGTCCCTTAATTACCTGGAAAGTAGTATACCACGTTGGAGTCATATCCACCAGCTTTTTTTGTGCAGTCAGCTTTGTAACCACCCTTGTAAAACGAAGTCGTCACAAAACCTGAGCAACAACTTTTATTGCCATCGAGACCAAATAATTTGTAGCCACGTTTATACGATAACCAAGCACATTTCTCAAACTCTTCCGTCCTATTTCGGCTGCCATTGTCGTCGATAAGAAAGCACCCATCGGATTCCATAGAATCCAAGGCTTCTTTACCCCCGTTCGTAGTCTTGGCGAAGCAGCCAAACAATTCTACCTTGGGATGATCTGGAATCGGGTTTGGGTATTCTGTGAACAAGAATGAAAGGAAACTAGGATATTGGTCATTATTTATCGTCTGGTGGGGCGGAGGGGGGAGGGGAAAGGGTGTCGGAGTATAAAATTTACCTGATTCGATTCCTCTCATTGACAGTCAATTTTCTGTAGCCCCAGCCCCCCTCGACACTCTATTAGCAACGACTGATTCCCCTTCCGTCTCCCCTGAAAACCATGCGATCCTCCGACCCCCTGCTGATAAATAATGAATGTTATCTAAACTCGTTTCACATCTCAGAGTCTGAATTTTTCAACAGTAAACCACAAGGGCAGATCATACGAGATCATACGAGATGGAAAACTTGACGCATTAACAGCATAATAGAATTTAAACAAATTATAAGCCGTGTTCTTTACCGCATGGCTTGAAATCAAAATTTGCCATTATTTCTTGTAAAACTTCGCTTTCCTTTCTTTCACTTCCATCCTCTTTAGTCCAATAAATGACGTCATCAGCTATCTGATGGAGTACATCAGGGAATATTTTCAGTCCCAGGGCCACAGCGATCACTATCACACTCAAGGGCTAAACGGAAGAAAAAATGGTGAAATTTAGTTCAAAAGCATAAAAGGAAAAAAAAAGGACAAAACTGTTCGGACATTTGCCTTGTCTTTTTCAATAATTCTCTCCTCTCCTCTTCTCCGATCTCGCAATCAAATTATTTCGGATTTTATTTATTTACGTGCGTTCATTGCAGCCAAGACAAAAATAATTCAGCTAAAAGAGGAAGGTGAAATGAAGTAAAATTCTTCACAAATGAGCGAAAATTGTTAATGCTGCTTCTAATGAAGAAATGGGATAGAGGAAATTTCTGTGTGACGGGTGAATGCCCAAAGATACACTGTAATTATTAAATTTTCAAAGTAAACTTTGTAAAATCAATAAAATAATGTTCCGACGTTGCTAACCTGATTCTTAGACGGTCTCCATCGGGGAAGGGGATAGAGTGTGTGGCTGCAATCAACCTGGACCGGGTGAGTATCAGGCTATGACGTTTCCTTCTCAGAGAGAGAAAATGGTCTCTGTAGTTCCACTTCTCAAATTCTGGGCATCTTACTCACTGCGCATGCTTAAATCAACGCGAAGTAGAACTCGGCGGTACGCGGGTTCATATCCTTATAGGGTGATTCAAACTCAACCAGCGAGTTTCCACTCCGTGCTTGTAACATATAAATTAGGTTACGCCCAACTAGTATTCAGTAGGTACGGGTTGGAATACCCTCAAAGCCTGAATTCTCTTTTAAATTTTTTCCTTTTTTTTTTTAGATTGCCTTTCTGCAATTGTTTAAAATTGAATTCCACTGGCTAGGATCATTGCTTTACTTGATTTTCACTCGCAGGTCAAGTGAAATTTATCTTAATAAAAATTATGAGAGCAAAGATTGCAATAAAATGATGTTTTACCTTCTGCAGAGATGAAATTGCTGACTGGTTGTGTGTTTTACCGTCCGTAAAGACAACAACAATGTTTTTAGCATCGGTTCGATCATTTTTGGTAGTGTATCGTACTCCTCATGTGCATCGAAAGCCTTTTTCAGTCCTTTCTCTAGATTAGTTATGTTGTCCAGTTCATCAGACATGTGGCCAATCAGCTGTTGAACCAGTTGCTGTCTTCCAGATCTTTTCTGAGAGAGCTTTAAATCTGACACGTATTCAGCATCTCTTCCAAATTCTATCAAGTCAAGTCGGGTCTTATAGGGTGAAACAAAGAACCTAAAAAAATCAGTCAAATCCTTTTGTTAAAAGAAGAAATGCTATCCCCTCAAACTTAAAGTGACTTCGATCATCCAAAGGCTTTTGAGTGCGACAACGAACAAGTTACAAGTCCTTAATTTTTTGGATAAATAACTTCTTGAGAGCATTTTAAAATAGGGGCGAATTAGGATTCTCATGGTTCTGGAGTAACTAGCTAGGATAACCAGGGAACCAGAAAACAATATTACCTCAAAGAAAAAACACTGGGGATATAATTTGCATGTTGGCCAATGATGAGTAATTTCATGCACCCGGTACGACAACTGGGCTCAGGTCAATTATTTAATCCGCATTTTATAGTAACAACATGTGCGCATGCCTGTCCATAACTTCTTTGGTTAAGTTCTTCATCTTCTCTGATAGTATCGGACCAATACTTTCGGTTTGATCGAGGAGGAAGATGACGTCCAACATTTCACACGGGAGACCGAGAGAGTGAGGTTGGTCTGTAAGGAAAAATGAACAATAAATCAAACTTTTCATTATTTATTGGGTGCGATTTTTATATAAGCTCTCTGAAAATTAGAGGAAATAACAACAGAGTTGGGCAAAAACACGGGAAAGCAAAGGCCGGAATGATGACAGTTTCCATAACTCCTTTTGGCTGATTCTCTTTAGTTTGATCTACTCTTTGTTCGTTTGTTTCAACAATTTTGTTTGTCGGTCAATTTTTCAAGTCTACCGCTACATGAGTACTTTCTTAAGTCCTCTCGCTACAGTTCAAGTTAATTCACTCTTACTTACTTATAGCTGCGCCTTGGACAACTGTCAATAACGCCATACAAAGCATTAGAGATAACCACGTGACCTTCATGTTTAAATTTCCCGTCTCCTGTAAAATAACAACATTTCGGTTTCGGATCGAATTTGACAAGCTGCTATTAGCAACACTCATCTGCAGTTTGTTTGATGTTCAACTTAAAAAGGTTTTTCATTTTTAGTTTTAGGATGGCCGTTCTATTCAGTTATCAGAAAATCGCCTAGTAACAACATATAACTACAGTGACAATTTAGTTTGAAACTTTGTATCGGTAAAACAAGGGAAAAATCAATAACCTGTTGAGGATTAAAAGGAATTTGTTTAGAGTAAAAATTCTAGGGCTTATTTAACAAGTGGCCAGTTACAATCATGCATTCTCGTGATACTCAAACCTGGAATATCATTTAGAAGCTTGAATAGAACAAAATCAAGAGATTATATATTGTCCTCTTGCAAAAATGTATTCATTCGTCGCCGGTAACAAGAGATTATACACCCTTACCCGTAAAGAGTGGCATTTTTTCCAGTTACAGTCAGTTTAATAACAGCTGACTTTTGTTGGGTTGTTCAGTACCTGATCATACCTATTTATTACGCTTCAATAGTATATCAGGCGAGTTTGTTCAGACCGTGTTCTCATTTTTACCTTGTAATCCTTTCTCAAACAACAATGTTCGTGTTTTCCGCACCAATTCCATGTAAGTCAGTCGATCATGATTTCTATTTGTGAAGATGAAACTCAGTTCCCTAACGCGCGTAGTAACTTCTAGTGAACCTTTTTTTTTTCTTTGCTTTTCATGAGAGAAACCCTACTCCCCTATTGAAGGTGATGTTTGTAGTGATCTGAATATTACTTCTCGATAATCCTAAATAAAACACAAATTCCATTTTCCTCTGCCTTTCTTATGAGTCCTCTTATGAGATAGCCTTACAGCTCTTCGGCAAGTGTAATCCATTGTAGATTCCAGTGTCTCCAATTGATTATCAAGGATATCTGACTTGGCTGCCGAATTGCAAACTCCACTCTGGGAGCATGAGATATTTTAACTGAAAACTGTTCACTGTAAGCATTCTTACTCCGATCCCGCATGTAGAGACATAATGTCAGACCGCGGTTTGCCCCAAGAAGCAGCTTGCTTTTAATCGAGCTACGATTGGTAGAAGACCTTTTTCCGCTAAAAGCCTATATTTTTGGTTTCCTAACCCCCCCCCTCCCCCTTAAATACTCCAACTATTCGGTATGGAGTTTAACATCCTTATCAGGCGGCTGTATTCAACATTGTTTGGGGTGGGAGAAGAGGAGATGGTGGATATCATTAGTATTTTTTAAAAAAATAAGCTTCAAAATGAAAATACTTTCTGTGGACCTTGAACGATATTTTCTCGGCTCGTTTAGTGCTTTTGCCGCTAATTTTTCTCTATATAGAGTTTGATGGGAAATAAAACGGCCATAACAACTCCTATCCACGTCACTGAACAGGTGATCGTGACTAACCTCAAACTTTAAAAGAAACTTAGGGTCTTTGAAACCAGCAATTTATCACCAAATTTCGTCTTCACTCAGCTGTGGTCTGGACGATATCAGCTCTAATTGTGTTTAAACGCTACATAGCTTTTCAGCTTGTTTGTATCTTGTTCATTCGACTGCATATCGTATTTTCGAAGGGGTGTAAAAAGCAGGCTATAAACTGCCGCCAAACGAGGTGCAAATTAATGACTACTTTGCTTTGAGCACCGGAGGTGCTATCAGCTCTTAAATAACCATAAGTTATTTGCCCTTTCCTTGTTGTTATTTTCATAAAAGTATACGAATGAACAGGCAAATAAACCGAAGAAAGGTCAAGCTCAAGACCAGCAGCCGGTTCTTTTCGATTCATCAGGAAACGGGGTCTTCTAAGAAGAAATTTTTTAATCAGTTGATCAATAATCAGCTTCAGAAGTAACTAAATAAAATAGTTAAAACTTCCTTACAACGACTATGCAATACAAATACCTTTCGTTCTTTTTGACACTGCTTAAATTAGTTACTTTGAATTACACCGGCCCGTCCAAAACTTACATCTTTTCAAAATAATCATCAGTACAAAAGGCGTAGAGAAGGGCACCCGTTCAATGTCTCTATTAAGTCAATTCAGTCTTTTGGTCCAGTGAGGATAATTATTTCATTTTCATGACTCATCCACTTCGCTAATAGCTGCAACTTGAACGCAGGTGGAAAAAGATATTTTCGTAGGATATGTACTGCTCTTATTTGGGTGTATTTTGGTGATGCTGAGCTGAGTAATAATGATTCAAACGGTGGACATTCTTTCCACTGCAAAGCAGTTCTTAATTTCCTCGACCTCAATAATTCTGCTTCAGGGGAAGATTTCACCGAGCCTCCATTTTTAAAGGATTTTTTTCGGACGGCTAGAGAAAGGAGGCGGCAAGTGTCAAGGAGTTCTCTGCAGTAAGTTCCTAACCGCAGTTAAAGAAATTTCATCCTAAAAGTTTCTTTTTCGTTAGGAACGAATCGACTTCCTATCTAATCGTTCGTGAAATATGCAAAAGGGGTTATATATGCATGCCACCTTCATTACTCTCCTTGAAATCACAGCACAATGACAACGACCTTAACAACAATAACAACGACGAAGATAAGAGACAAAAATAAGCCGTTAAGAAGACCACAAATTTCCGTTGTAGAGCAAAAGCATATGACTCGACATAAACGTTCACAGGAATCTTTTAGAGACGCTATAGCAACCGATGAGCGCTGCATCAAAACAAGGAACACTTTTCTTTTCGGAAAGTGCATAGCGATTTGAAATGGTTTTTTCAATCATTATGATTTTAGGCGAGCGTAAAGTTACAAGGGAAGTCCGTAGCTCCTTATATAAAAAACGTACAAACACAAATGCACCGCGGAAAAATAACGCAAACTAAAGTCCTTTAAGCAGACCGCCTAACCCAAAATGTCACTGCTTACCTACCCCTCCCTACTCCAAACCATGGCTTACTGTTCCCATAGTGACCCCGCTGACCGTGTATATTGTTGGCTCTTGAAAAGAGGAACAACGCAAAATCCGCCAGATCTTCGATTGTGGTAGTTATTAAACCGTTTGCTGATTGTTTTAAGACCCAAGATGTCTCTTTTTGCTTGTACTAATTGTAACAGCCGCCATCCATTTGAACAACTTTCTAAAGGAGATCAACTTTGTAAGGTATGTTGTAATATTCATTATTGTTTCGCACGATGATTTTAGAACTGTCACCTCCGTTAGGTATTTAGTTAACGTATGGTAAATTCAATTAGTTTGTTGCTTCGCTTAAAGATTTAATTTCGACCTACATCTGTCTGTTAGTCACAGTGGAAAAAGGTCGATTCCTGCTGTCGTTTGTTGTGTAAACGATTGAAATTAGTTAAGCTGAGCTTTTTTCGAGGCAGATTAGAGTTCCGGGCATCAAGCGAGTAATGGTAAAGCTCTGTTAGATTAGTGATGTCAACATGATAGCCGGCTCTTAGCCAGTAGGGGAACGCGGAGTTATCAAGCCGATTCTTTAGGGGCTATTTTTTTCCAATTTCTCCAAACTTCGTCCTTGTAAAAATAAGTGTATGCCTGCAGGATACTTTTTATTCAAAATCCTTTTCAATAAAAGTAAAATGAAGACCTGACTGGTTTGGTTTTCTACACAACGATTGTTAGGCAAGTGAGTTGTCATCACGTGATTCGGGGTAATTAGAGAAGAAACCCCTAAGTCAGCTGGTATTTTGACTGGTAATGTTCGCTGCTGAGACAGTATTGTCTCAGTAATAAATATTTGGCCAAGAAGTGAAGCTTCGAGGGCAAATGTGAAGATATAAATGATATGGACATTATTGGGTGACATACCAGCAAGCCAGAATGGGATTTATTTACAAGTATTTTATAACCCTCTCATTGAGTTGACAGCAAATTTTGTTGACTTTTTAATACTTCCTGCAGCGACATTTGAGATCAGCTTTTCTATGTCATCATCACTGGACTTGCAAAATGGGTTTCTTCTTTCTTTCATATAACATAATGTACAGCTTGACCTATATTAAACAGCACCCTTAAAAGCCATCACCCTGTATTAAGCATTTGGTTGTCGAAGTACCAAAAATTTACCCATTAAGCACTGTAATTTTAACCTCTATCAAGTGGTTACTTTTATTGAGTGGTCATGGTTGATTGAGTCCCAACAGCACACTTTTATTGTCTTACACCTAAATTGAATGGTCACTTACAACTGAACTCCTCAAATGAAACTAAGAATAATCTCTCTTATCAAATTTTTTATCAAGTTTATCTTTGGAAACAATGTATGTGCTTTGAGTTTAAATGTGCTTACTGCACTGCAGATTATGTTTCTTTTTAAGGACTGTTTGGACAAACTGCTTTTCTTATCTTGTCAAGCTCTTACTATGTGATTGACTGTGGATGAAAAAGTTAAATTCTTGTGCTGGCTTTTATCAGCTGGCTTTGATTCTTTTTGAGGGAAATAATTTTAGGACAAATATTGATGTAGTTGGTGGTGATGACTGTCCAGTAATTTGCACCACATGTTGTTAAGCATCCACAAGAATCAGGCTAAAATTAGTGGGTGAGTCATAATGATAATAGATCAGCAGAAGTTTATCAATCTGCATTGCAAATTTTGCTCAACTTTAATTTCAATTAAACTTTGCTCTTTTAAGATTAGTTTATCTTCTTTTAGCCAAGCAAAGTATCTCTATATCTTAAGCCACTATTGTAACCATTTCCATCTCTTCTTTCATTATTTCATAGGATTGCAGAAAGACATTTCCATTGGTAACTTGTACTTATTGCCGTTTAGAGTTTCATCTTCTCAGGTCAGTTCATGTCAATCAATCAAACAGTTGGTCAGTCACTCTGAGTCAGTCAGTCACAGAGTCAGACAGCGAGTCTTTGAATTAGACGATCAACCATCAGTCTGGTCAGTGTGTCAGCTAATTAGTCAATCAGTCATTTAGCCAGTAAATTAATAGGTCAGGGAGTGAGTTGGTCAATAATTCAGTCAGTGAGTCAAACATTGAGTCAGTCAATCAATCAGTGAGTCATTGAGTTAGTCAATCATTGTGTTAGTCAGTGAGTAAGTCAGTCTGTGAGTCAGTCAGTAGGTCAGTCAGCGAGTCAGTTAAAAGGCCAGTCAGTTAGTCCACAAGTTTGTCAGTCAGTGAGTTAGTCAGTTTGTCAGTATGCCAGTCAGTCTGTTGGTCAATCTCTTCATCAGTTTGTTGTGCACTGAATAAAATAATAGGCCGTTAAATAAGCTTCAAACTGATTACAAGTTATCCTTAAAACAATCTCAATTAACTTTGGAAATCTCCCAAAAAGGTAAATTTTACATGTACCTAATAACCCTTGAACCCCTAAGAGTGACTGGTATCTAATTTCTCTTACAATATCATCCCCAAATCACACATTAAGGTAACGAGAATAAAGGAACAAATTCTCCTGATCAGCACCTCAGGGAATATATAGGGAGCAGTATGGAGAATATGCATGCTGATGTTAGGGTAGAAAGGGTTAAGTTTATTGCCATTAAAAGCACTAGATACACAATTAGAATTTAGACATTTGTTTTAAGGTGTTTTGGTACTGAAGTAACTGCTGAAAATTCCTGAAATAGTTATTAATTACATTTTTATCAGTTTAAGATTCAGAATTGTACTGTTAGTGATAAATGGGTTTCAGGTAGTTGATTTAATTTTGATTTTTAATTTTTCAGGAACACTGAAAAAGATCCAATTTGCAAGAAATGCAGCTACAACCTTAAAACATATGGCCAGGTAAGGTATAGATCAGTGCTAATTGTACGAATACATTGTTACTGCTGCACTTGGTAAGAATTTTAATGCACTCTTTCTAGCAAAGTTTTAGCAAAGTTAAAATCATGATTTTCTTTAATTATTTTTTTGTCTTTTTTTTAGCCATCTTGTTGTGAATACTGCAATATAAGAGCAGCATTTGATGGAACAAAGTGCTCTAGGTAATAAAGTATAAGAAATCATTTTACCTTTCTCTTTTATTTGACATGGAATATGTATAATTATACAACTGCTTTACCATACACTTTGATGAGAAAATTGATCTTTTTTTATGTCAAGTGTAATTCACATCGTCCCAATGTCTTGCTCAGGTGGAAATGGCTTGCCTTGTACTGTTTCAGGGCAATTTAAGTACACTTTCATTTGTATGTACAATTGTATTAAGTGTCACATGTCATCAAAGTACAACGTAACTTTTGCACATTAAGTGATGTCATCTGACAATTCTGCAACAGTCATCACAATTAGAAAACTACATGTATTATACATGTATGAAGCATGTTTCAATGAAACAAATAAACAATAAATTTCACCATAGGACTTGCTCATCTACCTGCCCATTTACCTTCACAGTACTTGTATGTGCTGGAGGTTTGTACTTCTATAACTTCATCTTTGTGTCAAGTCTTGGGCACTACTCTTACAGACTTCTTCTTGGATTTGCATACAGCCCACAGCTTAAATTATAAATGGCTTTTGCACAGAGGAAAAATTTTTTGTGAAGGGTGTATGGTTTTTCTTGACAAGCCTAGTTCTTCTCAAAAATCAAGAAAGTAATGCTCCCTTAGGTGTTTGAGTTCAGAAAAGAAGTATGGTGCTCCTGTAGCTTGTGAACAGTGCAAGCTGAACTGTGCTTTCCAGAAGACAACAGAGTCAAGGGAAAAGGTCAGAAAAGGTTTCTTTTGACAAGATAGAAGTGTTTCATATGAGAATAACAATGTTGCAATGCTTGCAGGCTTGTTAAGGGGTGGAAATCCAATTTGCTACAGATATAAATTTCTCACAGAAGGTACTCAAATACATTAAGTAATAGTCTAACTTCTTGTAGAACTGCGCACAGAATTCTATTGAAAGTTTGATGTGGTGTGCATCATACAAGACAGTAGTGTGGTGTCTTTGAGTTTAAAATGCCAATTGCTAGTGCTGAATAGCTTTTGAGGGGACAAAAAAAACAAAAAAAGCCAACTGAAAATACGTAAATGATGAATAACAATCCTTCTTGAGGGGTCTGTTGGGCTCAAGGTAATATCTGATCTAAGTTATCATATAGTGTACTGCGAAGATGACAAATATTGATGGAGAACATGATCAGATACAATTTTTTATCTAAAGATTCTCGCCTTCTCAATAATGCAAGAAGCCCTAAGGCGTAGCCAACAAGGCTCAATGAATCAGACTTGATGAATTCAATTGACCTTAAAGCTAGACTTTATTTTTATTTCTTAGGTTGATGGGAAAATGCTTTGTCTTTTATGTACATTATCATATAAAAGAATATTACACAAAACCAAAAAGGGAGAGAAAAGGCCCAGTGGAAAAGATCATAAAAGAGACAGGTACATATTAATTATATTTACTCTGTAATGCCTGAGAGTGACAAGCATGTAAATTATCTGTACAGTATCACCCCTGAATGGTCACAAGAATAAAAGAAATGATCACAGACTAAAGGAGCTCTACATTTTTAAACAAATTCTCCTTGTCCTCATCCAAGGGAATGTATTGGGAGTAGTAAGGAGAATATACACTTAGTGACCCAGTTTGGGTTTAAATCCAGACCTTTCAAGCAGTACTGCAATGAAATAATTGATAAGCCACTCCATGACCCCCATTAGAACTATGTTTATCCCAAATAGTACATATGACTGTGAATTACTACTAATATGTTTTTTAAACTAGGAAAGACAGACATACAAAGATTGCCAAAACTGAGAACAGTGACAGTCCTAAAGATGGCAAGCCAGGATCAGCTGCTGCCGCTGCTCTGGAGAGGATTGGCAGTGCACGAAATAGTCCTTTGACAATTGCCTTGTACAGTAGTATGTACAAGTAAGTTCATGCTGTTGTCTTTGCCATGAAGTGGAATACATGTAGCATGTGGTGTCTACAAATGATCGGAACTGTAGCAAGGTCCTTCCAGACTGTTGATGCTGATGCTAAAATTTACATGTATTAATTTTTGTATGATATCAAAAATGTTTGCAGTGATGCCTCAAGTGAACCTATTGCACTGGAGTCACACATAACTGAACTTACAGAACTAAAAGAACAGGTATTGTGTAAAGTTAGTTATTCACTAAGATTAATGTTTAATAATTTTGTAATAAAAGCAAATGTATGAGTAAGGATAATTGTGTAAAAGAATTTGCAATAAATTAAAGCAGGATGCTCAGATATACTCAGACATCAAAAATACATTTTTGCCAATACCTTCAAATTTACATTGCATTGCCAGCCTTTCTCCCATGAACAGAGAACCCAATTTTTTGGTTACAAGTAAATTAGAGTTTTATAAGTACAGTTTGTTTTTATTGCATTATTTTCCCTATGCTTAGAACACTATTTTAATTTCCTATTCTGCAAGGGATGTAGCAAACTTTAGGGGCAAAAGAAAGATTATATTTGTATCAAGTGTCCACTAGAATTGGCAGAGAAATATGAATTATTACTAACAATTCAGCCGGGTGCTTTTACTTGCTTCTCTGTGCAATGAATTTCATTTGCTTTTCTCCTTGGTCAAATCAAGGTGTTTATATCCTGTTTTTCTTGTCAACAAGGTGGTGAATCTCAAAAAGCAGTTGCAACAGAAGGAACAGGCATTGATTGAGAAGGAAAAAAAGGTGATCAATGTATAATTTTATGTGTCTGTGCTCCCATCCTAAAGGCATATTTTGTCATTGGACACATAATCAGTTAATATGTAACTGTTTACATCTACAAGAGTTAACTTGAGGCTTTTCAGGGTGAGAATGGACTTTACAATGTATTTGTCTTTGAATTCTTCCTTACCAGTTTGGAGAGCAGGAGAGGACAGGGGGTTAAGGATTTAGGACTCCTCCGTAAAAAACCTCTATAAAAAACTATGTGGGAGGCTAATTACAGATGGCTTTTCTTTGTGATTTAGTTAACTGAACTGAAGGCTGATCATTGGGAAAAAGAAAAGGAATTGAGGCAGAAAATGGTTCAAATGCAGAAACAGCAAGCAGAGAGGATGGAAGGCCTGCAGGTTGGTACTTTTGAAATGTCTTTCGTTAACAGTATGATTCTAAATATTTTATCTTCAACAAAGTTTGGGTTACTCGTTTATACTTTTTTGACTCACTTTCATGGTTGAAATTTGAAAATAATTGAATACAACATGAATTTACCAGATTTAATTATTAATAGACAAGTGCACTTTAACATGATGATGAATGTGCCGTACACAACAGAATGACGTATTTGTTTATTTATTAGAATTTTCATTTCTCAGTGAGTAATAAAAATGTAGTTCTAATGTTTAAACTGATTAATTCACTTACAGACAGAAAACAGAAATCTCAAAAAGCAGATTGCAACACTGTCAAAAGGAAAAGACAAGCAAATTACAACCTCAGGATGAATGCTGTCCATGTCCAGCTTTTTAGATTAATTGCCCTAAATTTTTAACAGAATATTTACTGCTGCAAGAATGAGTAAGACTTGCCCAGGAATGCAACCATAAGATTTTAATTTTCTATAATTTATTTTTAAAATCTCATATTATTATAGATTGTACCAATTATGTGGAATAAGATCACATGTAGACTTAGTTTAGATAACCTGAGAATGGTAATTCCTTGCCACATAAATGATAGCTAGTAAGCATCTCTTAACCCACAAGAAAATAGGAGACCAACTTGTAAGCTGTAAGTGAAGAGAGACAAATCAAAACAGGTTATTGGTATCTTTTCAATTTTTTAACCTGGTTGACATACTTCAGAACCTTTTTTTGTGAAAAAAACAAACAAGAGTGGTACATGTGTAATACATCTGAAGAAACAGGCTTAAATGTGTCCCTTGAGAGTTCAAGTGTGAGGAGTTGCCCTCTTGTGTGTGGGTATGCTGTTGGACATTTCAGGCAATAGAAGACTAATTTCTCTCATCAAATGATTCAATGATGTTGCTCCTCACCACATATAATTATGCTGTCTTCGTTATTGTTGACATTTCCCAAAGGGTGTTTCAATATCATTGTGTACCTCTATCCCTCTTCATGTAATATTAAGTGAACCTGAAGAAAATACCTCATAATAAGGGTTTTCCTTCCCAAAACAGATGTAAATTACTTAGACTGAATTTACCTTTTTAAGGATGAATCCAATGGTTTGTTTTTGAGTGATAAATACTGTTGTTGTGGCTCTTTCTCAATTTTTCAAAAAAAATGTGTCTTTGAAAGTTCAAAACTTGCAGTGATTTTAACTGACTGTTTTACCTGAAAAAACATTTAATTTCTTCCTCAGATACTTAAATACTCAAAATTTTATTATATTTGAAAGAACAATTTTTATTTCAAAGCATCATGTGTGATGATTGAGCTGAAATTTTAACAAACCAAACAGACTTTTCTGTAAAATTCTAAGTAAATCATATTTATTTTCAAATTCATTAGATTAGGATGTGCTATATTTCAACAGTGTGTTGAAAATTATTTTAAGAAAACTTCTCAACAATGGCTATGATTTGTAATAGAATTGTTATTCAAATCAATCATGCAAATATAATTTTTTGCATTTAGAGGCTATTGTAATTTTCTTACATTTTTTGGGAGAAATTGCTCTTTTTTGATCCAAAAATTAGAACTGAATAAGACTTCTTGAGGTATTTTTATTATTCTTATCATTGTCAACTGAATCTTGTATTAAATCTGCAAACTAAGCAAATCCCCACACAAACTTGTTTAGTGTAAAACTTCTTGCAGTCTTTTTTCATCTCCTTGGTTAACAGACTTAAAATGTCAATTCAGTTGTAGTTTAATATTAAATATTAAATATGTTCACAAAATTTTTTTTTGATCATGAAGATCTGCGATAAAACAAGAAACATAACTTGAACTCTGGTGGAACACTTTCATTTACTTGAATAGAGTGAAAATTTAATAGAAGCTTTTTGTAGGAAATAAATGGGAAATAGTGTATTAAAAAGCCCATGTCAAGGCTTCACATTCAACCTTTTACAAAGTTTCCATCAATTATATACTAGATATAAAATTTTTGCAACCACAAGAAAAATTGCAGGAAACCCCACCAGTCTTAGGTATCGGAAGTTTAGTTGAGGTCTGTCTTTTGATATTCAAGGGACATCTCAAGGTGTAATATTCGGCAAACTAAGTGTAAAGAAGAAAAGGTTAAATATGAAAAAAGACAGAATATGAGTGAGTTACATTTTATGAAAATGTCTACCCCAATTTGGAATTTTAGACAACTAAAACTATGTTTTAATAATGTCACTTCAAACATAGATGCCAAATTGGCAACTTAAACGGCAAACTTGGTTTTTTTCAAAGTGGCCATGGTATCCAAAACCATAAGGATTGCAGCTTGGGGTACTGCATAAAAATAATCTCTCTCTTTGTTGCACTGATGAGTAACATCTAAAGCTGGCAGTTGTTTAGTTGCTTTCCAGCCTCATTTGATAGACTCTATAGACAAGTGCATCTTATGATAATGAACTTCATTATCACAGCTTGATGAATGGAAAAATAATCCAAAGTTGGAAGATGAATCTCTCAATACATAGTGAATTGAGGGAAATCAAAGTTTGGACTTGTTTTCTATTGCTTAACAAGGTAACTAGGAGTGAAAAGAAATAATGAACGTCATGTTCCAAAGTCCCACAACATGATTGGTGGCAGCATGAAACAATATTTCTAAATCTGCCAATCCACAGTTACACAGTGATTAACAGTGTGGTCCCCACTGATGGTAAAGTAACATCATGATGCAGTGGGCAGTGAAGTTATTAAGAAGTCTGTTAATGGCTCACATCAGTCTGTTCCACACCTCGAGAGATCCTTCTTTCTACGAGACCATTTAGCTTGCTAAGACAATAAAACCTCTGTCAATTACATAAGTGTTGAAAGTCAGCAATTCCAGTGAGATTTGTCAATCCCCTGACAAAACTGCATATGCAATTAACACCAATCAACTCATCAGCTAGGGTTTAGTGGTATGCTGATATTCCTCTTGATATCCACTCACTGTGCATGGGATTGTGCCAAAAGTTTTCTGCTTCTCACTTCCTTGTCCTGTAATGCTTTGATTTGAGCATCCTTTCGAGTTATCTCCTCTCGTGCGGTGAGATACAGGCTTGAGATGTTTTTCTTAAGCACAAAGTTTTCATCTTTCAGTTTTTTGTTCTGAAAATAAGGGCAAGGTTAGGTTAGGTTAGTTCTTGTAGGCCATCCTGCCCATTGCTAACAGAGCATTCATATTCCTGTTTCTGGAGCTTGAAGTGATAAGAGATAATACCCATTCCTGAATGGGTATACCCCCCGGACATTTTCCTTACAGTCTGCTGGCATCTGTCAAGTAAAGTGTCCAAAAAGTAGACAACACAATTGATGATTACAGAACCAGCCACAAGTTAGCCCCTTGTTAATATTGCCTGATTGCCAACAGTTGGCACACAAATCTTAATAACAGTAGTTTCCAGGACCATCTCTCCCTATCAATGGTAAGCATACAGGGGTGCACATGTACCAAGGGATGACAACTGTTCAATTAACCCTTTGCACCCTAACATCAGTATGGTTATTCTCCATACAGTTCTCTATAACTTTCCTGTGATGCTGACAAGGAGAATTTGTTCAACAAGCAAGAGCTTCTCTAGTCGGTGATCATTTCCTTACTCGTGACCTTAATGTTTGATTTGGGCAAGATATTGTGTAGGAGCCAAAGGGTTAAAATCTTTAAGTGCTAACCTCAGCTTCAAACTTCTTAATTGTTTGCTGACTTTCTTCAAATAATTTCTTCAACTGAAAATAAAGCAGATTCATTATCAAAACAAATTATTTTCTTAAAGTTAAACTTAAGTATAAACCTTTAAAACAATGAATAGGGCAAATGATCAACGCGTCACAGAGCCATAACTCGATTAGCATTAACCCTCTATACCCTAACATCAGTATGCATATTCTCCATACTGTTCTTTATGTTTCCTAAGGTGCTGACAAGGAGAATCTGTTTAAAAATCAAGAGCTTCCTTAGTTGGTGATCATGTCCTTTATTCTCATGACCCTAATGTGTGATTCAGGGCTGATACTGTAAGGAGAAATTAGATGCTGGTCACTAAATAAATTAATAAACTTTCTCAACAGAATATCAATTAAAAAAATACCTCGGGATATGTCATTTCTTGGTTGAGGTCCACAGAAAGATCCCCATACAAATCAAAATCCAGAGAATCTAAACAAGACAAAAGAAGAAAATAATTAAACATAAATTTTAATGTTTACTGCAATACGTGATAACATTCACGGCTTTAATCTGTGGATGATTTTTCTTGAAAACAAAGTTCTTTTACCTTCATTTTGACTACGAAAAGGTGAATTTGCCTTGTCTTGACCACATTCTGTATCTCTTTTATCCATACAATCTTCATTCTCCGCCATATGCGCCGGGAGCGACTTTATAAACCTGATCATAGACGATCTTTCAGGAGATATCCTTCGTGTAAGATACCTTTAAATCTCCCATGAACGAAACCTCCCAGCGAGTATTTTTCAGAAATTAGCAAACATTTCTGATAGCAATCTAAAAATAGCCATGAAAATGTTTTTTTTTTTCAGGAAACGACGATAAGTTGGCTACAACGCCGGCTAAACTAAGAATTTAAATGTAGATGGTCACATGAATTATTCAGCACCGCTTTCGAACCCGCTTAGAGCACAAGTAGCACAATCACACGTGATTAATTAAAACAACCCAAACTTCTGACAACTCACACAGATATGGGGCTAAGGTAAAGAATTCTACTGATTTTTCAAATGGCTTTGTTGACTTATCGTTAAGAGTTTCGTCACGTTGGAACGGATCCTTGCACTTGTACTTGGGTAGCCTGTGGGAGAGTTAAGCCGGTAACGACAGGCGCGTGCCAAGGAATTCCTTTGCGTGTCACCTCTGTGCCTGACAGATTTCGCCTTAGAACTCAATAGCTCAAAATGTTTCCATCGATAGATGTGCAAGATAACTGCTGCAGGAATGCAACTTGAAGGACACTCTGCATCATCTGAAATCAACACCGAGTCCGTTAAGCGCGCCTCAAATGACAATTCTGAATGTTATCACTTCCTCCTCTTCTGATAAACAAAGCTTGTTTATGAATCTCGCAGACATATAATGCACGGTGCATATGAAAGAACGTGGAGTGGTGATACCCAAGGTGTAATGTCAGGAATGGCAAGGGGGTTGAATCTGGATAAGATTGCATTTAATTTTCGCTACTCAAGCGACAACGTTGCACGTTCGAACCCTTGGGCAAGAACACTTCTGAGCGGAGATTTCATTTTGATTGCTGAGTTTGCCGAGAATGAGGGACCAAAGCCAGTAGTAAGTTTGACAGACTACATAAACGCCTTCAATAGCCTCGATTACTTCCGGGTTATTCAACGAACTGCTCAGTGTCATAAATTTTAAATGTAACAAGAACATACAGATTTATTTATTGTAGCGTGACTTGATCGGAATTTAAATCTCTAATTCTGTATGTAGTTATGTTTGAATGATCGAGTAATTTGAACTAATTATTAATGAAACGAGTTTGTATTAGATTTTCGGTGAGCAAAGTCACCTCTACATTTGATTGGAGGCCGATACCAAAAGGAGAAATTAGAAGCCAGTTACTAATCACGAGTAAAAGTAATTCAGTTGTTTAGTACCAAGATACAATCGATGTACATGTCTGTATGTTGGACAGCTCACCTTGGCCTGGATTTTTATTGGAAACAGGGTTGCTTGATTAAACCCTGAAGTTTGTAGACAGAAATCTATAGTATGATTATCATATTCCTAATTAATTATTAATATTATTCATTACTGTTATTATTATTATTTTTATTATGAACAATCAACAATTACACCATGTAAATCTAAAGCTATCTTTTTAATTCTCACACTTTCATGCTTTACCTCTTTTCTTATTTTCACTATTCATCTTAATCAGCATTGTTCTACTTGCTATAGAATTCAACTGTCAACGCTTTGTACAGTAATTAACTGAAGATGACAGAAGTTTCTGTCAAAACATGTTTTACAGACTCAAAAGTTTTGTTGCTTTCTTTAAATTCTTGACTTGCCTGCTAATATCAAGAACCTATTATTAAATTATTACAACAAGAACTTGTTTGTCTTTTGTTTTCTTATTTCTTTCTGTGTATCTCTTTAGATGACAATTCCCAAGAATGCTGGAGAAAATTTTGACGTGAATGCCTTTGCTGTTCATGTAATGTCAGTAGATTATACTCAATCCAGGTATGGTGAGATGACACTTTTCATCAATTAAAAGTAAAAGTGTTCAACTTTGTGAGTTTCAGATGATTGACCATGTGGCTTTAATTATTCACCTATTTTTTCTCATTATTTTAGTTGTGTCAATTCATTTTGTTCAATTTCTTTTTTGTGAAGATTTATGTGGTCAAATCTTACACTTCTTCCTTAGATGACACTTGCTGGATTCATTAAATTATATACATATATATTTGATACTGAATTTGAAATATTGAAATATTACTTTTACTTATAAATCTCTGTTTCAGGGGCAGCAACTTTTCCATTGTTGAAGACACTCAGCTGTTTTTAACAGAGAGAAAAGATGGAATTTATGCCTATGTAAGCTTTACAGCAAAGTTTTGTTCCCTTGATTTCTTCTTGAGTCTCATTATTTTGTTGTGGGGTAAACATTTTACCAGGTTGTGTTATATTTCATAGGTTCACCATTTTACTCTTTATGATATTCATGCTCGTGGTTTTGTAAGGCCCTACTGCATGTGCTACATTTCACATTGCAAAAGGTATTTATTATCATTGTTGTTAATGAGTTGAAAGTAGAAGGCAGAGGAAGAAATTGTATTTTGGCAGGTTAGCACCAATCGAAACTGGGAAATGGTTACAGCACAAATTTCTTTGACTGTGTTTCAATCATTGTACAATTTTACATCAGTAATTATGGAAAAATCATTGAGGTATATATAGCTGGCAGTTTAAGATGAATGAAAAGCTGGGGGTTTTGGCAGGCTATCTGTCCTAATTGACGGCTCTGATTATTAAGTAACAAGTAGTTTATAAAATTATTGATGAAGTTCCTAGATTTAGTACTTTCAAATGTATATGTATTACAAAGTGATATCAGCCAATAATCCAGCTCAAATCTGAAGTCTGGGTCACCTGCTTGAGTCTGTGAACCTATGCACTTAATGGGTTGAAAACAAATATCCAGAGTTACAATCATTATGACTGTCTATCATTATTGAAATGGGTGTATGGAGAAGAACCTCAAATAAATTCTGACTGGTAGACTGCAAAAAGTCTCTTCAAATCTCCAGTTTTTTCAGAGCATTTGATGTTACATTCCAGAGGTTATATAAGAAGGGTTTCTTTTCCATCCATACTTTCTTTTTTTTAGCTTTCATGGTGAACATTTATGCTCATGTTTACTTACTTAATCACTGGTTTGTTTTTCCTTTTTTGCAGAAAAATGTTTTCTTTTCTTGACAGTTTCATGGATGAATTTACCAAGGTGAAGTCTCGGTCCATTTTGAGTTGAACTAATGCCAAACATATTTCTTTTTTAATATAATGAATCTCTTCTACCAGATTTCTTGATTTAATGATTGAAGAATTTAATTAATATTTACGATTTTTTTAAGGTGTCCAAGTTATTTAGGCATGGTAACAGAATAACATTCCTAAGAGACCTAGAAGAACGATTGTGTGATGTTTTAGAGTTAAAGGAAAAAAGTATCTGTAAGTTTCAATTGTGTAGTAATGATCCAATTTAGTGTAGCTGTACTGTGGAGGTTTAATTTTTTTTCCTTTGGTTTGACCGCTGAATTATCAGAAATACCATTAAAGAAATTTGTACAGCAAGTATTTCCCAATTTTTGAGTGGAATTGCAAACCTAATTATTGCCTGAATCAATTCCATGTTCAAGATTTTCCCAAAAGGTTCCAGGGAACTTCCTGGAGCACCAGGGGTATTTTAACTGACCAGTACCCAGTCTTCTGTGTAATCTGACAAAATAATGTAGGCTGCATGATAACAAGGCTCCCTATCTGGTATCTTTATTTGCCTTTTAGGTTCAAGCTCATTGATAGCTTTACCTATGTACAGTGTAAGAGGAAGAGTGTTCACTTAGACTGGGGTCTTGATTAGTACCTTCTCACTTAATTTGGATCACTTAAGCTGGATTGACAGGCTAACACATTTCCACAAAAACTAAAGAAATTAAAAATTTGTAGTAAATCATTGCAGCAAGCTTTGAGACACCTTTAAGAACAACACTATCATTTACCTGGGCAGTGTGTATTAAGCAAGTGTAGTTAATTTCAAATCTTCTCTTGTTTTAGTGGAAAATTCCTTCTCCAGTTGTCTTCTTGGTCAGAAATGGAAGGTAATGTGTCAGAGAATTAAAATCTTATTGAATTAGTTATTTTTGGTTAGTGGCCACACATATAACATTGCGAGCCATTCTGCTCCAATTCAATTCATTATCTTTTTTGAAGATAAGATTTCTTGAAACTTTTGGACCACAGGTTACCCAAATGACTGAAAAATCAGAGAAGAAGGTGAATGCTGAATATGAGTTGATATTGACTGAGACCAAAAAGTTGATAGAAGTCCTAAGACCACATATAGTGGTAAGTGGATTTCAAGCCTAAGATGGACTCTATTTTTTTATTCTTATAAGTGTTAGTGCTTAATTTTTCATTTTGTATACATACTTTCAAACCTTTATTACATGGTCACCCATGGGGAATGGCGGGGTGACTGCCTGACTCAGGTTTACTGGTTGATACACATCCCACACAATAGGGGTAAATAAATATAAAAAAGATTTAAAAATGCCACTTTATGCCAAAATTGGCCATTTAATTAACAAAACTGTGCTCAAAAATACTACTAACTCTGATTGCAAGAGAGTTGAACATCGATTTCATTTTACTTGAAAGATTAATGTTCGTTTTATTTGAGTGGTTCTACTTTAAGAGACTGTTCAATGCAGGTGGAACACAATACAAACAGGTCATGTTTGGTACTAGCTCAGATGTAGATACAACTGCTCAAAACTGAGGTGACTGCTTAGTAGGGGTGAAAATTACAGTGATTACAGGGAAACAAATTAAGACTTTGACAACCAACCACTTAATACAGGGTGACTGCTTAATTGATATGGTGCTGCTTAATACAGGTTTGACTGTATTTAACATAATTGGATAAGGAAGAGTGCATTTTTTTTTAAGGCAGGTAATTTAGTGTTAACAAGTGAGTTGAGAATATAAATTTGTCATTGTAAATGGTAAAAAAGCTGACATTTCAAGTGTTAGCCCTTCTTCCAATCGCTCTGACAAAGGGCTAATGCTTGAAACATCAGCTCTTTTACCCTTTACAGTAGCTAATTTATGTTCTCAACTCAGTTGTTATCACTAAATGACCTGCTATACTCTCCCACTGATGCAGCACCACAGTTTCTTTAGAAACTTACCCCTTATTCATTTTTTTTATGGTTGCTTAAATTGTCTTTAAAAATACAGAATGACCCCAGGGTTGAACATCAATTTAAAAGGCTTGAAGACTTGGTCCAAGGAAGGACTCGTAGTTTCACTGTTGCTGATGGTTGTCTTGAAGTAAGACATGAATTTAGTGATCACAAATTGCCAACCCACAAGCCTACATTACGAAAAGGTACTTTTAAAGAAGATTTGTTTATTTAAAAGAGTGCTATATACCAGTCCTGTTCGTTCAGTAAATGCAAAAAACACCATTCACATGTGTGGTACATGAATATACTAAGGCTTCAGACAGGTTCCCTGACTGACGTGATATTATTTTTGGCAATCAGGCATTACAAGTTAGAGTAAATTAATTGTAATCATGGGTCAAGTGTACCTTGATAACATCCTGGTTACAAAAATAAAATGATATTAGTTATAGTAATTTTCTTTATTTTGGTTATCAGCATCATCAGAGCTACCTTGTTTATTGATCAAGTGTGTGTGACCTTTGTTTCTTACAAGCTGATTGCATTTACTTGACACATTTTACAGCTGTCTCACTCCCAGATATCAAATATCTACTGAAAGGATACAAAGAACTGAACGTGAGTGCAGTTTATGATATTGATGGTAAAAAAGAATAATAGCAAATACCTTCACCACCTCTTTAGGCAGTGAATGATAAAAAAAGACATTATTGTGAGCAGAAATAAAAATACTAAATATGTTTATTTTAAATTTTAAAATGTGCTCTCATGGAATTAGACAGGTTGGTTTTAATGGGGGGGGGGGGGGGGAGAAGGGAGGTTTAATATGGATTGCAAAAAATGAGGTCCTTTAATTAATCATGCAGGATCAAGGTTTTGTCAAATAACTGGTTAGGGTCCACAGGTGAATGTATTTGTACACGATGGCTCCATGATGTATATGTATTCATTATTCATTAAGAGTCATCCAAATTTTTTCTGTTTCATATGGTGATCACAGATTTCATAATTTTATTTTACAGCTAAAGCCTAGGTCCTGTTTGCCCACTTATCTTAATAGTATGAAACAGTTACGGTAAGCTAGTGAGGGAAATTTAGTATTACATTTGTGTAGTTTCCAATTAACTGTCAAAAATTCAAAACCAATGTAATCACTTCAGCCGATTATAACAAAGGATAACACCATCATTGGTCAATGAGAACTCAAAGTAAAAACAGGAAAGCTACCAAAAGCATGGGAAAATGCTCTTTTTCTTGTCATTTGCTTTCATTGCCATCAAATTGATACATTGTCTTCTTTTCGTGCATAATTGAAATCATGGTGATTTTTCTCCCGAGACTGAATGGGGAGCATGGTTATAGAACTTTTAATTATTGTTTTGACCAAAGCGAAACGTGATCGGTTTATGCAAACCATCGGTACACCTTGCACAATGAGGGGGGGGGCGGGGTAACTTCAGGTGGGGTGAAGTCACCCAGACTGGGGGGCAAAGTGTTTTGGGGCAACATGACAATGGGGTTACCATTTTTTCTTGATAAAAGTATATTTGTTTACATAAACATTTTTAGAGAAAAACACGCTGGAGTAGAATTGCTAATTTCTCGTAAGTTAAAGCCTTACACAATTCCTTTGTCATGCCATTTACACTGGCAACTTTCGTTAGTGACAAGTTTTACCTGGACAAATTTCCTTATATGGTATGTCAGTTCTCCATTTTGGGTTTTTTTAATCACTTCCGATTGAAACCTCTCAAGGTGAATTTTCTTGTACATTTTAGGCGCGTGAGTGTTTGCAAGTTGTTGGGGGTACTACGTGAATTTTTATGTGTTATGACTTTCAGACATTTACATGACCTGTGTGAGTGGGGAGCAAAAGAAGGACTCAGCAGACTTCGACGTGTTTTTAAGGTAACTGAAGATCAACCAAAGAAACGATCCTCACAGGAAGACTGTAATTTAAGCAATTACAGGAGAGAAACCAGAGAGAACTTTAGGCTTCGACAGCATTCGAATCCAGGACTCCCAGCTACTAAGTAGGCGCTGCTACCAAATGGGTTACCAAGCTAGAAGTTGAGAGAGAGGCAAATTTTAGGGGGTTCTTCTTTCCTTTAAATCCGGAAATCTGAATTCTCTGAACTTCATCATGATCATCATCATGATCACCATGATCATCATCATCATCATCATCATCATCATCATCATCATCATCATCATCATCATCATCATCATCATCATCATCATCATCATCATCATCATCGTATCTTTATTTGATAAGTAAGTTAAAAAATGGCATCATCATCATCATCATCATCATCATCATCATCATCATCATCATCATCATGATCATCATCATCATCATGATCATCATCATCATCATCATCATCATATCTTTATTTGATAAGTAAGTTAAAAAATGGCAACTTTACAGCTGATGTGGAACTACTTTATTATAAAATAAGAGATAAATAAACGTACAATAAGATAAATAAACCTGGAGTTAAGTCTTAAGTAAGAAACAGAATGAATATAAGTATAAATGTGTCATAATATATCAGAAATAGTAGAAATTTGAATTCTTTTTTTCTTTGTGGTTGTGCACACTAGATCATCTTTCTGGACATTCTTGTGAGCCACTCGCTATACAGTTCCAGGGCTTTTCATGCACCAAAACTTCTGTCAACTATATTCCTTTCTAATGTTTGATTCACTTCTCATATTTTTGCGTTCATACATTCCTAGCATTACAACAGAGAAACTGCCGCACTGTTAATTGAAAAGACGGAAACAAGCCATCTTGGTGAGCATATAATTGGTGTTTAAACAAAATTAATAACCCTTCGAAAGGATTCTTTGTACATTTTAGTAGCGCATTTTCAACTGAAAAAACCGAGGTACTACTAACTGCATTTGTTTTGCCTTCTTTCGCTCTGTTAAAGCGCGTTTTGATTGAGTGTCGTGACATCAGAACCAAAGTAATTGCTAAGACCAATCAGAGGAAAGGAAAATATTACATAGAGCCAATGAAAATACAAAGTGAGAAGGATGGTTTAAGATTTGTAGACCAATCAAATGGCGAAGTAAAGCAAATCCAAAACCATCTCGGATTATTAACGACGCTCAATTTAATATTACTTTATTAGTGTAAGAAACTATCACCACCCTCTCAACCAATCAGATTCAAAACTTAAACCATTTGCGACCTCTTCACTCTTCAAGTCTGTCTATGCGCGTTTACTTTGAGTTTTAACTGGTTCCTTAGCTTGTGATATGTACCTTCGCTTTGAATGCCGCTGACCGCCAATCAAAATGCAATGGGTTTAGTTTAAAAACTCAGTCGTCTAACCTCAGCAACTTAATATTATGAGAACACTTAACTTGTCACATCATCTTGCATTCATACCTTGAAAAGTTTTAAAACCACAACCACTACGAGCAAATCTTGCTCCATTTATAGTGTCAAATGATGAACACTGGTATTATCTGCTTTGGGTCTCCTGTCATTATAGATCGCTTTCCCGCTCTTCTGACCATTGGCCGCAGTGTAGTATCTAACGTTCTTCGAAACATCGACATGTAAGTTTGTAACGTACAGTAATTTAGTCCCTCCATCGTAATTTGACCTTTCAATAGTTAAACAAGGGAACGCGAAGCGAGCGCGAGAGCGCACGAGCAACTGTTGAGTGTGAAGAGGAAAACAATAATACTTCTTTCTTCGCCTTCTTCTATCGTGCTTTGACGTTTGTTAACCCTTTACACCTTAATATCAGTATGCATATTCTCCATACTGTTCATCATACATTTCTTAAGGTGCTGACGAGGAGAATTTGTTTAACAATCAAGAGCTTCTTTAGTTGGTGATCATTTCCTTTATTCTTGTGACCTCTATGTGTGATTCAGGGGTGATATGTAAGGAGAAAGTAGATGTTAGTCACTCTTAGGTGTGAAGGGGTTGAATATCCTACGGCTCAATTTCAATATATACATTACTTTCATTATAATTAATTTGTTAGAAAAAACCTTAGCTGACTTTTAGCTACTGTTAAACCAGAGATAGAAGTAAAACTCGATAATAACCTGTCGTTCAGTCTAATATCCATTTTATCTCGCCTTTGTGTATAAACTGTAGGAAGTGTGTGGACAGCTGCACCACCAGTCGCTCCCCCATAGATGCCCCAAGTCAAGAGTGTCTTACAAGAAAGTCGTCGGTATGAATTGTTTTTCTTTGTTTATAATATAATTTAACAGCTACAAAGCAACATCTTCTTGCCTCAAGACGTGTGTTAAGCCTTTATCTCATACTAACGATGAACAACTAACTTCGCTTCGCAATTTATTAAATTTTCCAGAAAAAGGTGACGAGAAAAAGTAGTTTCATCAGCTAAGAGATGGTGTTTCATAATGAGATAACAACAATTTCTCTCCACTAATTTGCAACTTGAAATGGATAGCATTGAGAGAAGAGAATTACTTCTTTGATCATGGGAGTTACTATCAATGTTTATAACTACAATTAATATAGCCGCTTTGGACTACTCGTGCGCAGATAACTTAGCTTAATCGTTTTAAACGAACTTAAATTTGTGTTCCGATTTGTTGGTCACTCAAATGCTCTAATCACTCCTTAAAGATACAGAACGACGTATTTTGCTTTTTACTAGGGGAAGCACTTTTGAATTTGGTTCTTTTTACTAAACCCATTCTAAGTTTCCACAATAGAAGGTTCCTACCCAGTCTCTTGTGATCAGCGGTCATCTTTTTCTTCCACGGACTCGGGGGACGTAACGGAGACGTGAACACACGAAAATTGAAATAAACTATGGAAGAAATTAAGAGTGGCACTCAGAATCAAATATCTCTTTCAAACCCTCACTTTTTCGGGGCGTGAAATTGCGCCTAATACAGGCGCCAATGCGACTAAATTTTTCCCTTTGGCGACCAAATCCTGAAAATTAGTCGCCAAATTGGCGACTAGAATGTTTCATCATAACCTTACCAAGAGATATCGTGAATTAAAAAGATTTGCAAAGATAAATCCGCGGCAAACTTCCTCGTTAAGTTTGTTTCCAAAACGCAGCACATGCATCTCGATCGATAGCTAGACGCCATCTAGAATTTAGGTGAGCTAGAGTGTTGTATATCATCCCTCCTAGTGTCCACTTTGTAGCACGTTAAAGATCTTTCCCCTAACTTAATTTTGGAGGGTCTCTCTAGAACGCTGACAGCGTAAAAAAAGGTTTTGTTTGTCTTTGAAAATGGCGACCAACTTTTTTTGAATTGGCTACCACTTTGAAGAATTTAGGAGCCAAGTGGCTATCAGAAAAAAAAAATTAATTTCACGCCCTGTTTTTACAATTGTTAAATGCTGTTTGCCTCATGCGTTCTTGTCCATATCGAGGATTGACTTTACCTCTCCACTTCATTTTTATTTCAGTGTGGTAGCTTAGAAAGTATGCACAGCCTGGATTCTTTTCAGTCCTGTGTCGAGGACGAGTTCGAAGGATCCTCGAAGTCAAGTGATGGAATCCTTTCACCATTTACACCATCGTGAGTCTAAATGATTTCCTTCTTGTTTCAGGTCATATCTTTTTGTTCCATTATTTTGGCACACAGCAGAGGCGAGCGAAGACGGTTGGGACGGCATGAAACCGTTAGCGCCCTGCATCACGATTTGCAAAGTCGTGATCGCTAAATTTGTATCTGTATTTGTATTTGCGATATTTAGACAGGCTGGCCCAGTTCTAGCTCAGGACAGGTTTAAATAGGGGCCATTTGTAAAAACAGTACAAGGTCAGCACCAACAACACCGGGAGCAAACGTTCCCTACTCCTTGAAGAAGTGGTGTGGATTCCCCCTTTAAACATCCCTGCTAACCAGTACAGATACGAGACACGGAGAAAAGGCCTGCGGCTTACTTAAAATTTCAAAATTTTTGAGTGGTTTTTTTCCTAATGATCTTACTGTAAGCTGGTTTAATGCCTGGTGCGACGTGGTTTGCGCCAGAAAGAAAACCTTATGTTTGCGAATACAAATATTTTCGCATAAATCTTCGAAGTAATCAAAGATGCCAGTTGTCGCCTGACCTGGTTGCTGCTAACTTGCCTTTACAATCTACGTACACGAAAAAAGTAACAGCTCATTAATTTCAAGCACCCTCTGAAATCTATTTCAATTCTTGTCTCACTCATGCTCCTTTCAGCTCTTCATTCCATGCTGATTTGCAAGGAGGAGAAAGAAATGAATTTTCAGATCAACAGTACCATCTGAATCTCTTCTTGCGGATGAAAGTGACGTGATGGTCGCACTCATTCGGATACAACTCTCACGAGAGAGACCGTTGAGACTGTGTCATCTGGCGGATTTACGCTTTAATGGGGGAAGAGTTTCCGTCAAATCTGAGTGGTCTCCTCCTCAAGTAGGACCAGCAAGTGCTACCACATGAAACAAAACGTTGGTATGCATTTCTAGTCCAACTCAGAGGGAAAGAGTTTAAGTTAGAGAGTTTTGGCGACGTCGCCGGATTCAAAGGCGTGGCCACCAGAGAAAAAGGGAAAAAAAAATGGATTTGCCGTTTTTGGCAGATTCAAAATTCACCATCGCCCGCCGAAAAACTGAGAGGGTTCCGATTGTCCACACCTCAGAATGTTCCCTTCAGAAATGCAAAATGATGAAAAGTAACTTGTTTGGACAAGAATTTCGGTTAGGAGAGTTAAAAGGCTTGGATACCCCACGAACGCTCCGTGTGCAGTGGAGAAGAAAAAAGTGGCTGTCAAAAAAGATCGCGTTATAACACCAAAGGTTAGAATCGGCCATTATTATCTTCTGGTTTGTCCTTCATCAAATTTAAAATACTTGTGTGCAATTATATCTGAGCAATAGTCTTAGCCAATCAAACTTGTCGTTTCGAACAGCCTCAATGTCATTATCGATCGACCGTAAGAAAGACCAAAGTGAGAGACAAATATTCAAACTCAAACTGAACGGACCACAGTATATGCGATGGCGGGACTCTTTTTTTTCTATATATGTATCTTTGCGTTCTCAAGCCTTTATTTACCACCTTTATGAATAATTCACTCACTTCACATCTTCCATCCTTGTATAATACCCAGATCCACAAGGTTAATTTCTTTTACATTTCGAAAATGTTACATGAAAATCAGTTCTGATTCACCTGTAACTTTTTATTTTTTGGTTAGTTTGCTATTGAAAAGGCTTTCAAATCCTTATTGTGACGAAAATTGTGGTAGAAGAACTCTTAACCAGCAATTTTCTCCTGTATACCCTTAACTTTCCCGTGGGTTGGGACCAAGACAAAATTTCTCTTCACAATATCAAGCAGACAAGTGATGAGAAATAAAGAAAAATATATAATTAGGGGATTATGAGTTTAAATCCAATACAAAACTTCTCTAAACCAACATTACAAGAACTATATGGCAGACAGTAAGGAGAATTACTAATGAGATCTTGAGAGTTAAAGGGTTAACATTTACCCTTCTCAGTTCTTCTTCTCCATGCCAATTTTTGAATAAGACTTGTTCACAAAATGGCTTGTCAGGTGTTTATAGCGACCTCAGTAGACTTCAAACGTATTTCGGTTGGCTTTTGTATTTGCCAAAACCAAAACCGGAACACAAACAATCTCATAGCAGCCATGAGAACTCAAACTAACAACAAGCAGACAGTCTTAAGCGCGGGAAAACGCGGGTGACCAAGTCGCGATTGGTTTTAGTTTTGCATCTGATCGGTGAGAGGACGACGTCAGTTTTCTCGTTCAATCACAGAGCTGGGTAGGAAAACTAAAGCAATCGTAAACTGCTTTCGAATTTCAATTGAAAATTAATCCAATGTGACTTAAGTGTGATCTGATTTGTAATTTGTAATTTGTAAAAATGTTAAATTGATGTGTTTTCTTCCAGACCCGAAATGATTCGACTAAGGGTTTTGCAGAAGAAGTTTCCCAGCCGCTAGCATCGTACACAGGTAATGTTACACGATTTTATTTGTACGTAAGACGACACTGAGCAGTTTGTAATCATAAATTTTTCACGGTCGTCAAAAAGGTTTTGTTTGAGTCCTTGAAAAGCATGGGATCGCTGCACATTTTAACAGGGCATGCGAATTTCCACATTGAGCTCAGACCCGGCGGTAGTATTTGACTGACTTGCTTCCTACAATCCTTTTGAAGAATGTGCCATTAACTCACGTCTTTCACCCTTCTCTATCTCAGCATTGACAGCCGTTTGATTAGGTGGCGAACCCATCTGCTATGCTCTTTATCATCAGCCCTCCTCTATCTATCTCTGGCTGCCCCCTGTTTCTCTTACGCTGTGATACCTATGTTCGAGTAATTGCGCAAGTTTGGTTGGTTGAATTCGCAGTACCCTGCCCTTTCCATCGGAAATTTTACTCAGTTTTGTGTAACACACAGCCTGCATACACTTTGCTGGTGTCAAAACACCATATTTTTGAGAGGGAGAAAGAAATAAGTTTTTGGAACCGACTGTAGGGCGTCTAATTGGCACAAGATATCTCCAGCATTCTCAGGCTCAATGCCAGCACGCTCACACAATGGTCACCGCTGTATAATAATTCAATGAATTTTTGAACCAGACACAATTTGTATGTCTTGGTGCTAGGTTTGAAACCCATCACTGCAAAATATGTGGCACAAACTTTGACTGGTAATCTGTCATGTTACAATCTTGTTTTGTCAGGTTCTAAATTATTATCCTTGCGAAACAACTTGAGTTTTTGTATTCACTTGCTGTACGCTCTTATTGTGGACGACCAGTGGTGGTCTTTGCCGAACCAAAGAATGAAAGGTTTGTTTATTCCACACTAACTTTGATTGAAGGGGGTAAGTTTCTAAAGAAACTGTTGTGCTGCGTCGGTAGGAGAGTATAACAGGGTAATTAGTGTTATCAACTGAGGTGATAATGGCAATTGGCTGCCGTAAAGAGTTTAAAAGCTGACGTGTCGAGCGTTAGCCCTTTGGAGGGGCAATTGATTGACATTGTCTAAAGTGCTTGACTCTTTGCCGTCAGCCTTCAATTTATCTCATGAATTCAAAGGTGATAGTATGTGAAAAATCGTCTGAATTTCTGCCAGTTATTCACTAAGTATTCTAGTAGAAATAAGATAAGATTAGTTTCCAACAGAGTTTCGAAAAACCAGAACCAAAGTGAATTGCCACGCGGATTTCAGAACAAAGGTTAACATCATCAGTAGCCAATAAGAGCTCAAAGTAAAGACAGTAAAACTGACTGAAGCGCGGGAAGTAGGGGTGACAAAGTCGCGATTGATTTTAATTTTGTATCTGATTGGTTAGAGAGAGGTGCGAGTTTTCTCAACTAGTCGTAGAGCGTAGTAAAGCAAAAACAGAGAAAACTGGATTATTTGCGTCGCTTATCTTGAATTTTCTCCTTGGGAAATTTAAGCGATTGGTCATTGAACTATACCCCTTAAGATCTGGCCAACAACTCTTCCTTTTACGTGTCGCCTATTTCATTGTATAGTTAATACGGAGAATCGTGACTGAGAACCAAAGACAACACCTCCAGCTGATGAATGTTTATATTCTCATCGACTGTTTGTAGACTAATATGTTGATTTTTTGAGGAGAAAGTAAATGTTGATTACCGCGGGGAGTTGAACGGTTAAATGGCACTAATAACTTTTCCCGTGGCTTTCGCGACATATCAACCATTCACCTTACCTGATGCATGCAAACATTCCTAACGTGATCAGATGTCAAAACAACTGCATAAGAAGCACACAATGCATAACGAGTTTCTGTGTAAACTTGAACGAACAGGCTTAGTATCTGCAGCAATGGCCAAAGATTCCTAGGTTTTTAGTTTGAACTGCACGACAGAGTTGCGTCATACTATAAAATCCTGTATTTAGCGTATTATGAAAGTCTATTCTATTTAGTGACAGGTGCTTAATGTACTTCTCTGTGTTTTCTTTCTTAGAGAAGCGCGAATTGTCATCTCTGCTTTGTGGATGTTTGTACCAGAAAATATGAGGTCGGTCTTCATCTTTGATGACCCAGTGATAACCCTCTAGAGTCATTGGGGAGCTTAAGCACAAAAGTTTTGAGACACAGACGGCAGCTGCAAATAAAAAGTTTTGATTACTGGTGCCATTAAACCATTTCGATCAGCACAATTCTATTTAAAATGCTAAACGTTGACCTTACGTTCGATACGTTGGCGTCAAAGCGCGCAAGAATTAGTTTTATTCTTCAACCGGTTGCCTCCCGCTTCTCAAAAACGTTTCTGCTTAAGTTCTAGGATAAGAAAGCATGAAAATCACCAAAACCGATTTGAAATGTGGGAGTCAATTTTTTTTATTTCTAGTCATGGAAAGGTCGTGGATCCCTGGCGAACCAAACCTTTACAGATTGCTGACCTTGCATGGCAAGTAACAAGTGCTTCATTTGGTGCAATTACATGTTTGTTGAACAGCACTAGGGAAATATGTAGGCTATTTTATGAAATCATGATAGATAAACAGACTCTGACGAGATCAGATATTTTGTGTTCTTTTCTGAGCGATATGTATATTACCCCGTCCCCAGATAATAACACAATTGGGTTAATTCATTTAGTTTTGATTTATTTCTAAAATATTTATTTTTTCTGGGTCACGAACAGGTTAAAACTTGTTGGCCTCGCAAAGAGTAAGCATTTCAACATGATTCCCAAATCTGTGAAGGTAAAGATTGCCAATAAGATAACATTTATTTCGAGTTATCGTTTACCTTATCGTCAACCTCGCGCGTTTTAATTGTTACAGCACGCATTACACGCGCAAAAAGGATAAAAGCCTAAGAGGATTTATCTCTGCCTTTTTAAAATACTTTTCCCCCTCCTTGAGAAGAATTCAATTCGCGATCATTCAACTCTAAATGCGTTTTTCTTTGATCTCGTTTAGACCTCTAAATGTCGCTTTCGACTTACAGGAAGGTTAGGCGCTGACCTCAAATTTTCAGCTCTTTGTGTACTTAGGGAGATAGCGCAAATCAACTGTAGATAAGTCGAGTTTGTGATTCCTCAATAGCAATATTTGCTTTTCAGAGGTTTGTTTCTGTTCTCGACCTTGAAACAGATCGTATTGTTACGCCGCAGTATAAGGTAAGTATGATTGATTCCAAGAAAATAATCCGTTGGCTGAAATAAATTAAAAAATTATACTGATATAAGGCCGGAACTGACTTAGATCTAACGACCAGTGACGTTACTCCGAGTGTGAGATGTAAAAATTGTCTCGTTCCTTGATGAACGCTATTCAAATCTTAGAGAGTTTTTCTTCTACGATCATCACCTCCCTGAATGCGGTCCTTGTGGTTAAAATTCCTCAGCCATTTTCGGTTTGTTCATCGTCATTAGTGAATCACTAAGAGACTGGTTACATCTTTATTATTAACAATAAATAAAGCCATCTGTGTTATATTTACAGGGATGTTATATTCGTCCAATGTGCAATATTAACAACATGTGGCCAGTAAGTAATACTCAGATTTGCCTTCATATTAGGGTAGTAATGTATATGACGGGGGGTCTATCTTAACAGAGCTATTTTCAATTCAGTTGAGTTCTCATGGGATTGGTCTGCTTCACCTTGCTTTGTGATTGGTCACGCCAACCTCTCAACCCATAAGATACAAATTAAAATCAATCGCGTCTTGGTTACTTGTATTTTTCCCGCGCTCAGGTAGTTTGCCCGTTTTATTTACTTTGAGTCATCATTGGCTACTTGAGATGTTTCCTTCAGTTTTGATTGACTGTTGTGATTACATTGTTCTGAGTTTCACGACACTCGATCAAAATGCGCCCTTATGGGTGATCTAATCCGTTCTATACAGCTCGTAATGACATCCACCTTTGTTGTGAGTGGTGGTGTTTGCTTTGTGCACAAAATGCAGAGTGATCTCTCTAGAGTGTCCCTCCCTACCCCCCTCTCTCTCCTTGCTCAACATAAAGTGGAGCACACAGAATTAACTTTCCTCTTTGTTTACTTTTCAGTCAAATGCAGCGTTAGTGGCATTTGTCCATAGGTAACTATATTTGTTTATAACTGAAGATTTCTTGTTGGTGTCACCTTTACTTTTGTTTGATCTTCGCTGAAGCGATAAATCATTTTATTTGAGTAACGCACAGTTTTATTAGAAACTATAATTAATCAGAGATTAAGAGATGCGTTCGAAACACTAGTCAAACAACTTCGAGCTAAACGATCGAACAACAAAACTACCCACGATTCCAAGTTCTCTCCTAAAACTTAATTTGGAAATGATGTCATTTGGTGTTCGCCCCTGCTGGGGGCGGCCGAATTGGTGTCCCAAGACTGGTCCTTGTCCCAAAAATTCTCGCTTAAGTTTGTATTAGGAATGCGTTCTCTTTCGTCGAGCGCAATTACAGTCAGACGTGCAGTAAGCAAAAATCGTTTCACTACTAAAGAAATTCTGCTTTTATAGTAATTTTCCTTTTTGAGAGTGGTCCGTCTAAGGACTGCTGGCAGTAGCAGTTTTAGTGAATTCATCATTTGAATCGCGACAGGAATCATTGTTTATAAGTCGAAGTTCAGAAGTCTGGTTCGTGGAAACTGAATTGTCAGTGTCACTATCATACAAGTAATTGGCTATAAGAGTCTGAAATTGTGATTGGCCAGTTTTCACAACGACTGACTCGTTAGTCACTGCCTTTGATAAAATCCTTTTCAGGGCTACGTACACTCGAACGATCACATTGCACAATCGAATGTTACTTCTGGGTTATAATCATTTGATTTAGCATCACACTATTGTAGTTGGTGCAGCTTAAACTGACTCGTGCACTGGTTTCGAACGTTGCTCTTTCAGCGTCTTCTTAGAGTTAGCGAACAAGGCTTACGTATATTACTTTGCCTATTGCCTCGGAGGACTCCAGTGGTGTTGCTGTAAGAGGTATATATTTACATGTGAAACGTTTACACCTAAGTCATGTCTTTAATTTATATTGCCAACTGTGCCTACTCTTCAGTGTACCTTGCTTCTTCTTTGCCACTTTATCCTCACACTCCTACTCTATTTTACTCATTGTACAGCAATCAGCAGTCACAGTCTGGACAGGCGATCGCTGATGTGGTGAGGAGTAGTTGTTACAAAGTGACGATTAAATTTATTCATTAGAAAGATAGACAGCCTTGCACATGTCTACGTTATAAGTTTCTTCTCTCCCATGTTTGTTTTTTTTTTTTGCTAAAAAGACGTTGGGTTTTATTTATGTTCCGTAGTTGAATGCAGGATTCTTAAAGTTTATGCGAATTCTGTCGTCATTTCCTATTCAGGAATTTTTAGTCAGTCCTAAGCTATAAAGTGCGCATGCCGTGCATTGTATTGGGAAGCCTGTTTTACACATCGATTAAGTATGACTTTATTCCATTTTATCTTATCTTTTCTTAGGATGGTCCTGGAGTGTTGAGCAGACTTAGAGTACATTTTTCAGACGCCAAAATAGTTCAGGTGAACTAACAAAAGATTAGATTTTGGGATGCATTTGTACCATGTTCAAGGAAGGAGGGAGTTGGAGAGTTCGTTTCACAGAACAAACGATCAAGCAAATGAACGGAAAAACAGACAAACGCATTAACCCTTTAACCCCCGGAAGTGATTAACATGTAACTTCTCCCTTCAGTATCCATACATTATCCAGCAGAAAAGTAAGGAAAATATTCAAACTTATCAGGTAGAAGTTGCTATCTTGATCTAACAACAAATTCTTATTACTAATTTACAAGGAAATGTGTAGTGGCCAGAGGGGGGAAATAAACAATCAGATCTTGGGAGTTAAAGGGTTAAAACGAACAAATAGACATAAAATAACTACGATCAAATTTACAATACTTGCGATGAAACGGTTTCATATCTAGTTTCTGTCATTGCTTATTCAAAGTAGAACAACAACCAGTCAGACATCACAATTTTATTATTATATGTTTCTAGTCAGCATTTTAGATTTAAGCGTTATATCAGTACATTATTAAAGCAGTTTTGAACCTTCTGTTATATCCATTCGAATTTTATTCTAATCGGCGCCCGTTGCTGTTTTTCAGTATTTCACTGAACTCATCAAGCAACAACAGATTGATTACTTTAATAATCTTTCAGCGGATCAAGGTAAATCTTAATACTAAATTAGCCGTCGGGCAGAATAATGACACTTACCATATGGGTGTAGACTTATTCATGGAAAGGGGTTATCCACCTTTCACAATTGGGGGGGGGGGGGGAGGGGAAGGAAGAAAAAGGCAAGATAAAGGCCCATCCGGTTAAGAGGTGGACTCACATCACTTCCGTACCCTTTCCGTTTTCCATCGCACTGAGCAAATACAAGTACTTTCTATCAGGCTTGGATGTTACGATGATTCATCACAGTCTCCCTCCCTCCCCCCGCCCACCCTACCCGAGTATATTTTGAGATTTATCAGAACGAGGCAGTGTGAGTGTAAAGAACAGCTGGGGGACGGATCCGGGGGGGTCCGTGCTCCCCCCCCCCCCCCCACACACACCCCTTTTTTTTTCTAAGTAAAACACGGCATGGAGGTTGATACGACAATCTGGTGAGTACCCTTTGCTTGACACAGTGTGACCCCCTTACGCCCCTGGAGCAAGGTGAGGGTGTCTTGTTTCAGAACATACAAATAGACTTGGTTGAGGTTTGTATCCGTAGTCCACTGCGCTAATCATAAAGCCATTGAGAGTAGAGAGTGCCTGGTTTTGATGGATTAGATTAGGTTACATGTTTATGAGCTTTCACAAAGGAGAGAGTCATGCAATTTTAGGCACACAAACGCAAAGGATAGAGCCCAGGCCGTTGAATGTAAATTTAGCCAATTTCAATTGGTTAACATGAAATTAGATTTAATTGGCCTAAGCGCGGTATTTTCTTTAAAAAATGATTTGTTTAATTAATTTCTTGTAGATTTTGTCGGAGAGATAACACTTACTCCAGAATCAGGTAAGTTTTTAATGCTCTAATTCTCATTAAACTCTTGCTCAACAGGGTGCATTCCCGTTAAAACCTGAATTTTCTGCTTTTCAGTCTTAATCATGCCATCCCTTTTATTTTACTTCAAAGGTTAAACTCACATGATTTGAGTATTTCTTATCATTAGCAGGTTATAATAAACTATTTACTCCATTCATAGCTGAATAAAAAATAGCTGTTGATAACAACACGCACAATGGTTGTAATTATCTTTTTTTTCACAGATTCTGCTTCGGAGAGGAGATCATTACTGATCTGCACTGATCCGTCTAAGTGTATTATATTACGTAATTCGAAGCCCCAGGAGTCCACATGAATTTCAAACTCAGTTTCAGTTCAAAAATTGTACTAGGTCCATAAGTTGTTTTTTTCCCCACAGGTTGTTATTTTTCTCCCATTTCTTTTATGATCTTAGTCGCTTGGCTTTGCCCCTTGAAGGCGTTGAACCTTAAGCTACTTGCTGCATGATTTTTTAAGCATAATTTGTGGTTTTACAAAGCGAAAAATTTCTGCGGTTTTCGAACTGACTTACTGTTTTGCACGAAACATGCAGAAAACAGAAAAATGCGTTGTGATTAATAGCTCCAAACGAAAAGCTGTCTTATAAAATAATGACCAACTGGGTCTAATTATCAATTAGCTCTACAGGAGTGCTTTTTTCGTATGAAAACTATTTCGATCAACCGGCAAAACTTGGTTTGGTGCCTTTCTATTATCTCGTGCTTTTTTTGTACATTCATGAATGCTTTGATAAATTATTGTAGATATTAGGTAGAATTTTTAATTTTTTAAAATATCTTTTTATACTTAAATTATGAAAATCCAATATTCTTAGTTCAGAAAGCTAAAAGATGAATGATTACCGAAGAGAATATGTAATAATATCTTTGAAAAGTAAATTTGTGTAAAATGACGTGCCCTTCGATTATAAACCCTTCCTCTAGTCGTTTACGGTCAGTTTACTATCATTACCCGGGCCGAGGCACAAAGGACGCATGTACCACGCGATGGGATGGAAATGGATGAGGAATGTCGTTCAACTGCTGCGCTGTCAACAAAATAGAAACATGACGATTTTAGATATATGAAAATTCACATATTTGCACTGCGGTGGAAAGATGAAATTAGAAGATCCTCGCAGCTAAGAACACTACTGAAACGAGTAGTTGTAAAATAGAAACATATTAAATTAAAAGATTGGACCGTCGTAAAAATTATCTCCGTAAGAAAAGATCGAACTTGAAGAATAAATACAATCAAATAAAAGATATTCCAAAGCTGTTTTATCAGAGTAAGTTATTTTTTGGGGCTTTTAAACTCGAGGGATATGGTTTCCAGCGAGAAAATGTTCACGTACCGGCAGAGTTGCTCGGAGTTTTTAATGGAGAATGACTAGGTGCTGCAATGGTTGTCAGCTGGACAACTGACGTAATGCACCGATCAATTCGAAGCTTCAACATCTCTCTAAGGGCATTTGATTGTCGTCCGTGCTCAGGGGGGTGAGTAGTTTGAACCTTACTTAGGTGTGGTGGGGAATTTGGATCGGAAGTGTCAAGGCTTTCCATCGGAAAACGCTCTTGTTTTATCTTTTCATATGAGAGTTCACATTCGCGAGCGGATGGCTCAGAAGAAAAGACCAACAAGGTCTAAGATTTGAAGCTTGGCGAGACAAATAAATTGACGATCAAGAAGTAGAAACGGTCGCTGGTAATGCCTTTTACCAAAACATGACCATGAAATCCAGGGGACGGAAAATTTTGACGTACCAATCTTCAGAAGTTTAAATGCTCCAGGTTGGAGGATGTTGAAGCCTCAAATTGATCGACACATAAGATTGGTTTTCTCTAGATCCTTTGAAGATCGTCGAAGAGAGGGGTGGTCTTAAAACCCGGGATTTTTAACCCGGGATTAAGGCCGATTTGGGAGGGTTTAGTCCCTTGATTTTATTCTCTTGGCACAATGAATAAAGTGACTTCTCGGTATCATGAGCTACAAGAAAAGAGGATCATTACAAGAGACGTTTGAAATGATACTGTACGGTCTAACCTCTCCACGACAGAAAGAGGAGTAGAGTAAAAAGGCCGTTGAGTATGGCGTGACGGTGACGGCCGCCCATAGTTGAAGCGGGTGCGAATAGTTACTGCTTTCTTTTCAAAGGGCAAAGACATTTATCATGCTTACTGCAGGATGTAAATTCATAACAGTCGCGTAACATTTACACACGACCTGGACGTAATCACATGGCGTTATGGTCCATTTTTTAAATCCTTTATCATGATGTAAACTCGTAACAGGCGCCTAACATTTACACACAAACTGGAACGTAATCTCATGGTGTTGTCCAATTTTTTTCAGCTTCACGGACTATCATCTTTTCTTAAATATGGAGCTGCGCTGGCGCACGCCTTGTTTGCAACAAGCCCATCAGTATTTAAAGACCTGCACGGGGAGTTTCAGTTATCAAAGTTCTTTTTTTTTTTTCACTCTCAAAGCCTTTGCTCTAAATCCTTTTTGAATGTTCTTTTAAGCCTTAAGTTTGTAACCCCCCCCCCCCCCATAAAAAAAATTTAAAAATTAATAAAATTTCAGCTTGAGAACGTTTATTGCTCATAGCTCAATATGATCACCATGGATAGTGAAGTCAGATTGCAGGGTCAAACACTCATTCAAACAGCTGGAGAAAAACAGTCAATACTTGGAATCCTTTTATAAGATCCTGTAGAAATTTCAAATGAAAAGTAAGGAAACTTGGCTCCTGGTATTGAATTTATTGTTTGGGCTACACACCTTTTCATGCAAGAAATTTATTTGAAGACAAAATGACATTACACTAAAAAAATTAAAGTGTGGATCAAATACTATGTACAAATATTTAACACAACAAAACGAGCCTTTCTGATTATACAATATGTAAATTTTCGCATTGTCTTATAAATTACATGTATATCTCAACAATACCCTGAATACCTCAAATACTTTGTTTACTGTAGAGGACCAATAAAAAAATATGATCAGAACATATGAACAAACCAAAAAAATCATGACCCAACTTGCCAAACCAAAGCTGCTTAGTCTAGATTTGTTTTCTCTTCCAAACTCAAGATAATTGCAGTTTTCTCAGTTTGGCAAAACAATTCCATTACTTGTGGCAGTGACAGGAAGCAGATTTGGTGATGTTCACCAATTTTAAATCAGTATATTAGTGGGGGGGTAATGAAACTATATTACAATGGAAGGCACTTACTCAAAAAACTGTCAGAAGTATGAAATTTAGAATATTTCTTTTATGGGGGATAGATCTTCAACAACCTCGGACCCCATAGTAGTTTAAGAAAATTGTACCAAGCTAGAGAGTGACTTTCCAACTGCAGTTTCTGGAATTTCTAACAAACTTTCCCAGGCCACGATTATTGCTCGTGGCATGGTCAGTACATGAAGAGAGATATTTGCTTGTATCACAAAAAATATTCTTGTTGCAGATGAAGGAACAAGGTCTTTTTCAAGATCCATACAACTATACAGAGTCTCATATCATAACCACCATTATTAAGTAAAAAATAAAGCATGCATTTTTTGACCTCTAACATGTCCTCACATTGAATCATCTTCATTGTTGTCATTGCAATATAAACAATTAAAGTTACTTTGCAAGTCATTTCACATCTTCATATTAAATAGTTTTTTTTTTGTTGTTGTATGCATAGTGAAGACAAATGGCTAAAAGTCATCATCAATGTCCTGTTTCCAGTTGACACTGTCCCTTTTATTGTCTGTGTTGACATGTGATCCATTACTTGGGGTAAACGGACCAAGCCCCATTGACCTGAGATGGGCATCATGCATTTTCTTTGCACGCCGTGTCCTTGCAGACATTTCCCTGTTTGCGATTTGAGGCGCTGCAATTAAAGGAACACTTCTGTATTAATTGAGTAACTGATAAGTCCTACAAAAGGTGAATTTTTCAGTTGTGTATTCATACACTTGCCAAGCCTTTGAACAAGAGTAAGACAGAGGTTCACTTTGCCATGCAACTTCAAAGTTAACTGCTTTACACTTGTAAATCACTGTTGTTATCATGTAAACTTTTCTTTCTTTTTTTATGATCACAAGATCAAGCTTGACCTAACTCCTGTTCAAAGGCCTGGCAGCTATGCCCAAAATTGTGAATGGATTTCTACCCTCCTACGAGACATCACACCTGGGTTTGAACTTCATATGACCAATTTTTCCAGAAGAAAAAGATGACAGTTCACAAACCAGTACATACACATGATTTGTTACAAGTCATTAATCATAGCATACCTCCAGCCATCCGCAGTTTGCTGTTCAAGAGATTTTTCTTCTGTACCATATCAAATTCATCCAGTTTAGGAGTGTGTCTTGTGTCTAGGATGTCATCAGGTTGGTCAACAGTCGAGGTGCCATGATTACCTTGAATGACCTTGGGGTGATCTGAGTATGAGAAGTTTCCTCGACTCGGAATACTCCATGATTTATGATCTGAATAAGTAGAAGAGGTAATCAGGTCACTACATGTAGAGTATAACACAACATGTAGATATCCTTCATAACAGGAGCTTGGAAAATTCTTATAACTTTTCAGATACAGATACAGCTGCCTTGATTACAATCTTCTTGTTACTCTGAAGCAACATTTGGTTTACAAAAGTCTAATTTGACAATCTGTGGTCTGTGGACATGTTTCCTTGTTTGATTCTCTGATATTGGAACAAATTCAAAATTTTACAAAATTTGAGGGTACCATAATTTATAGTTGAATGCTCACACTTGTATGGATCTGTCACTTTAACCCTTTCATTTTAAATCTTCCAGTAAAATGACAGTTACTTGTAAAAGCTTCTATTTGTCAAAGGTTTATGTTCACAATTTATTTACCTTTGATAATACTGGTGTTTGGGTACAAAATTACCAAATTCCACAAAGTAACATGTAATTTTGGGTGAATGACAAACCACAAGTAAATATGCTGTAATTTCTACAACTATCAAAAATAACTTCAAGACTTTAGTAGTGCAAATTTACCTATGTGTTGCAACTATCTAGTTACAAATTTAATGTTTCAACTTTTTTAATGAAGAATTTTCTCCTTTATTGATGAGAATTTATAAAAATTTGTTATCTTAATAAAACTGTGATTGCCTGATAGAGAGCCCTGACACATGTAGAGAGATATACCATATACCAATAAAGCAGTTTTGAAAAAAAAATTTTCACTTTATATCATTGCCATATTCCTCATTTATAACTTGGTTGATTGACAGAAGAATTTCAACACTGAATTTTATAACTCAACATCAGAGAATTAAAATCAATGAATTGGGCTCAAGGTATTTCAATTCATACCAGCAATGATCGCAAAATTCCATAATACATGAAAAAAGTGTATTTACTGAAAAATTAAGATGTGATCTACACCATACAAAATCACCACGTTATCAGAATCCAAAGCTGGAAATTGAAAAAAATTCAAACAAGTCAAATAATGCCAAAAGCTAAGCCCTAATCATATTGTATTTGTATGCTTTCTTAAATTAAAATACATCTTTACATTCCTCAGTTTCCAACGTAAACAGAGTAGTTACAAGACCAAATAGCATCAATAAACATGAAGTAAATTTGCCCAAATCTACCTATGAACGGGACTGGTGAATTTATGTTTACCACAGACACCTGACGTTAACATAAAATCGACTTTGGCACAGTCGGTGTTGAAGTGGTTTCTTACGCCGAGAAAACTGAATACTTTTAGTAGACATCTAGTGGCTAGCAACTGGGCGAAGAACGTAATATAAAATCATCATCAAATTAAAAATGTAAACTTTATTGCTCCTACCGTTACTATGGCTATGAAAGTCTTCGTTAGTGTCATGGCCCTTGTTCAACATTGAACTATTCGCTTCGCCCGTTCCTTGAAAATAAAATTACACCAAAAGTTAGTAAGAAACAAGAAATGGTGTCTTGCACAACTCTACCGGTATGTCCTGGAGTAACCTTCGGCTTGAGTACAATTAGGGCTCTGCCAACTAACAAAAACACCGTAACATCTTTTCTCAAGAGACGCGAAAAATTCCGTTCCGCGATTACTTAGGAGGTCATTACGAACAATAATCTTTCAAAAGGAATGCACGATTAAACTTACCACTCAAACCTCCGTGCCTGGAATAATACGACGTTGAAGATTTGCTTGTGTTTAATATGGTTCCTTTCTTTCCCGCCTGGCTGACTTGAACATTTTTGCGAATACTCCACACATCATCTAGTTCGCAACCTGCGAAAACGTTAAGAAAGAAATACATTGCGAAAGCATTAAGCGATGAAAGATCTTGTTAATGGAACAGTAGTATAAACAGACACGAAAATCATCAACAATCACTTTACCGCGAATATATTCTTACCTGGCGAGCTACGGGTATCTTTGGTTTTTAGAAACTTATTCTTAGGTTGTAAAGCCCGCTCTATGCTATCTTCATGATCATTGTCGGTGCTGCTGCTCCAAGGATCAACTTTCTTGTTTTTTCCAGAGTACAGAAATTTATTTGGTCGACCACCTGGTAGAAAACAGCGCAAATTATCATAAATTTCGAGATAAATCTGGCCTCTTATCCAGTGAGGCCCTACTGAAAAAATTATTCAGCTCTTACCGTCAAAGTTTTGGTCGCCTGACTGACCAAATCCCCGTCCTGTCGAGGACATAATTTCTCCTCATCGTGTTTTCGCTGATTGTAGTGAAGAAGGCATGAAGGTGAAGAGCGTTCGCAAATTAAAACTCATGTTTCGTTTCCAGGCCCTTCGCTATGTAAACATAGATAACCTGACCCATTCTAATTGCATGTTGCAGGACCCTCACTAAGGCAGCTGTTCCTAATTCTTTTTCTACATCAACTCCTTTATTAAAATTGTAAGCTATTGAGATTCATATGGATTTGACCATAGAAAGAATTGCTATTATTGTTTTTATCGGCCCAGCCAGCCAGATGGTCTCCGTTATTACAAATACTTCCCGTCTAGGGTAGGTTTAGGAACTAGCATTTACCTTGACAACTCCAGGACGCCGACTGAAAATGTGCGCGCTTTTCATAAACAATCTTGAAAGCCGTTAGAATTTTGTCCTTTAAGGCTCAACAACACCGTATCATTAGTCAGCGATGTCAGGAGCAACTCCGAGAACTACACGACCATCTTCAGAAAATTTAAAGAAATCACGTAAAACGCAGGCTTTCTCAACGGAGAACGAACTTGTAGGCGCCCGAGGAGGCACTAAACCGCGAATTGCACCCTCCGTGATAGATCATGGATTTCACACAGATAAATACAAAACTTACTATAGTGCTTGGACGCCGGTTTTGAATAGTGCATCAAACAGTAAGGTAAAGTAGCTTGGCCAAGTGTTAAAGAGTAATTGAAATTTTTACGGTTGTTTAGTTAATGGTGTGTTTAAACAACCAATTTGAGTTCTAGTGTTATGGAAATTACACAGTGTGAGTTTGAAAGCATACTTGTGATGATTACAAGTTTAACATTGTTTCCTTCACTCGGTTTGTTTTAGATTTTCGTAGAGCGCTTGGATTTGATCGGACACTGGGTAAGGAAGGAATAGAATTAAAATTTTATGACGAAATGTTTAGACGAAACAAAAACGTTACATTGTTGAAGTGTTTCGTTTATTTCAATAATCACTTGGAACTTCGAGCCAATGTCTTATTTATGAAACTTACTGTCTGTAATTATTTGCGGTTGAAGAGTCTCAGTTTGAAGCAGTTTTTCAGGAGTAATGTGGGTTTACTGAAAAATTAAACCCAAAGCTAAAAATGTTTTAGATTTTACTCAAATTTGTAGTCTTTTCGCTACATCATTGGCCCAGGGTGGTGTCGGGGGGGGGGGGGAGGGGTGGGGATGAGGGATGAGGTTTACGTTGGGAAACTTATAGAATGGCGGCTTTCTTTTCAACAAATATGATGTGATTCAACTTATTTTGTGTCATGTGACACAAAGGGATGACTACTTACATATATACATGATTACAGAAAAAGAAGTAACTGAAAATTTTGTGTTTTGGTTAGACATCAAGAGTTTTTTAAATGCCTTTTACTCTGTGAAATAACTGTTACAAAATTATCTGATTGGTACTCAATGGTTTTGATAAATCTTCCTGAACTTTAGGGTTGTCGTTCTTGGTATTCATGCCATAGTCCCTACCTTTGATGTGTAAGAAGCCTAAACAACTACTGCATAGGAGACTGGTGATTTTACTCCACTGAGTTATGTTTATCAAGGGAGGAATGAGACTTATCACTTAGGTGGTGGCTTAATGTAAAGAGGGTGCATTAATAAGGGCAGGGTGCTGTAAGACCCCCACCTCTTGGCTGAGAGCGCTCCCCCCCTTCCCCCCCCCCCCTCCATTCCCACTTCCTTCTGCTAAGTGAGTTGGTGGATGTGCTGGGATAGGCCTACAAGCATTAGGGTTGTCCTAATCAATGACCATTTATCTCTCTTTTCTCAAGTCCATTGTAGTTTATATTCTTAGGGAATAACTTTATTAGCCCCAGGCCTCCATTCTGTGCCCGGCTAGCTGTTGACTGACATTTGGTAAATTGTTCTAGTTGTTTCTTTACCCTCTCACCTCCCTCCCTGGAGACCTTTTCTTGATTCCTCAGGGACTCCTCGTTCCATCAGTAAAGATGTCCAATTAGATTCTGTCTTATATGTTGGCTATGTTGTACAAGAGGGGTGTGGCTGGGAATAATCATGAGAATTTAATATGGTATTCTATTAAATTAATTTTTATCTTAAATTCTCATTACCTATGTGATTGGGACTTGTATTATGATTCTTCATGAAAAAAATATTGCTTAGTCACCTCATACCATTTGCCATGCATGAGAGTTGAAAAGTTCAGTGCCACGGAGATTTTACCACAGATTCTCATGTTTTTCTTTATGATGTATCTGTCTGATTTCAAAACAATCCATGATGAAATTCACCTTCTGCCAATTTTTTTTTTTTTGGCAGTTTTCTATGTGGACAGATGCACAACGGAAGAAATTTCTTACATTTATTCTAAAGAGATGCACCAAGTCACAGTTAAGATTTGTGAATGAAGGATGGTTCAAAAAACAACTTCCAATTCTCCATTTAGACTTCACAACTGTTTTGCCGCAGTTCATATCCACATATATTTTTTCATTTTTGGACCCAAGAAGTCTTTGTCGTGCTGCACAAGTGTCATGGCACTGGAAGTTTGTATGTGAACAAGATGTCATCTGGATGCCAAAATGTTTGCGGTATGGTTGGTATTTGCCTTACACACCAAGCAGTAGAGAATTTGGATGCTGGAAACACCATTACATCATGTGCACTAGCTCCCTTGATATGGAAGCTCCATCTAGGATGGTAAGTTTTTTTCTTATCTGATATGTTACAAATAACTGATATGTGAGGCAGTGTGCATGACACATTTATGCTCACCTGTATATACACTGTAGGCCACTGAAGGTGTGTTCATTTCATTTTCGTAGGCAGAGAATTATGGTCAATTTGCTGAAAACAGCCTTCGAGTTACTCAAGGAAAGATCAAACAAAAAGCAAATGAAAAGAGGAAGATCAGAGAAGCAAAGTATTACAGAGAAGGTATACAGGGACATAAACTGTAATCTGACCTTGTAAGCTAAAATAACAAATTTTAACAAATAAGACAAGAACTCTCTCTCTCTCTCTCTATAAGGCTACATTAGGTATCTTTCTTTGCTTCAAAGAAGACTTTTTTTGTCCACAGTAGCTTGTTTTTCACCTTTTATTATTGCTGTCTCTATTTTATAGAAGTTGATGAGCCATTTTTACCTAATCCTTAAATTTACTTTTATCACACAAAACCTCCTTCATCGTAGTACAACTACTGTTATTTACCTTTAAATGAGCCAGAAATGTTAATTAACTATGTTTTCGCCTAAATTACAGAAAAGTATATTATGTAAGAGCAGTGCATTATCTTATATGGACTTGATTGAAACCATGTAGCCAACTGAAAAATAAGCTTTGTAATAAAATTCTGCCCCAGACTGCTGATAATCTACATCTTTCTGTGTCCTCTCTTTTCTTTCATTAGAGACTCGCCGTCCACCTTGGTTGGACACTGATCCCCAACCCAGGGACTTGGAGAATTCAAGGAAGGCTATGCTTTATGAACATAATCCAAATCAACCATATTCTCCCAACCAGCTGAGAACTGAGAGACTGGGACTGAGTACCAGACCTTTGCACAGGAGGTCAGCGACTGCTCCAGCACACATGGCAATAGAGAAGGTTATGAAGGTAATTACTTAGTGTTAAATACTATATACTATATACTATATACTATATACTATGAGCCAGCACATTAGTTAAACCTCATGCAATCTTAAAATAAGCATCAAATAAAATAGATATAATTCATTCATTCATTCAATGACAATGGAATGCAATTTTGCCAAAATGTTATCATTTTACCCCACCCCAACCCAAGATAACAGAAACCAGCACCCTAAGTTTGCTTTTTGTCCACTTTAGTTTGCATTGAATGGAAGAGTGCAAAATTTTGTTGGCTTGTTTGGGAAAATATTCAGACAGAATCTATAATAAAGGTTTCCTTGTATAGAAGGAAGACAGGGGAAGGGGGGGTGGGGGGTGGGGGTAGTGGAAATAAAATGTAAAGGGTTAGACCTCGATCCAGTCCGTACTATCCACCTTACTGAAATAGGAGTTACTTCATCCCTTAATTAGTAATGTGTCACTTTTCTTTTATTTGGGACTAAGTGGAGTTTTGCAATTTCATTTTTGTCTTAGATCAGCGAAACTGTCGACGTCAACGGCAATGTTATTGAAGAAGGAAAAGAACCAGTACCCTCTTCAAAGTTGACACTCACAGAAGCTCTTGCCGCCGAGTCTGGAGGTACACCTCACTTGTGCTATTACTTCACTGAGCCGGTTTATACACATGTTAATTATCTTTGTCTCGACATCATCTCTCAGGGATGGAACACCTGAGAGTGACTGGTTGAGTACGTTGTTTTAGATTTTAGATTCAAGCATTAATGCTTATTGGTATTAGTACTCTAGACAAGATTAATAACTCAGAAATGCACCTCAGCATTCCAGCTACAAAATCGTTATTCGTGGTGTTTGTCAACTACTCTTGCTTTTAATGAATCTGTAGTGGATCAGACGTGGCCTCAACCAGTTCCTTCTTCACCAGTGCGACGGTAGGTTGTTATGTCATAATATTAAGTCCATCTTATTTCTGCCACTCTGTCTTTCATAGATCAAACCCATCACTCACTTACCAACTCTCTCATGCTTCTAAATCCCAATTGGTTTATCTTACGACGCAATGTAGTTGGCCTAGAAAAATCACCCCCACTCTCTGATCGCTTGCTTTTTCTCGCATTTTTAAAGGCTGATTACGCACGACAACTGTAATTTACAGCAATTTTGAATTGAGTGTGGAAAGTTATCTGGGATTTCTTTGGTTATACTTAACTCTGTGATTGGATACTTAGCTCTGTGGTTGGTCCAAAAAACTCGTGCCATCCTCTTAAACAATCAAATGCAAAACTATAAACAATCGCGACTTGGTAATTCGTTTTTTCCCGCGCTTCCAGCAGTAAGTTTTCACTTTGAGTTCTCATTGGCTAATGTAATGCTAACCTTTGTTCTGATTGGTTGCTGGGATTAATTTGGTTTTGGTTTTTCGACGTTGACGGGTTGACGTTGTGACTTTAACCTATGACATTTGAAGATTTCGTATTCAGCAAGAACCTTGAACTTTAATGTAAGTCAACGTACGTTTTTACTTCTCTTTGGAACAAGCAGTTTGTGCATAAATCCGACAGAAACTTGGACACAATTTTTATTTTCTTTATTTTCGCAGACAAGATCTTACGTGTGGAATTCATCCTAGTTTGCATGACTCCATGCTAATAAAAAGAAGTTCTCAGGTATCTGATATTTTTGTGTTCCGTGTGTTTTATCCGCTATGTTTTTCTGAACCTAACTCGCGTAGTTTTGCAATTTACTTTGAAACCTTTTAAAATGCACGGACATATTCAGTCTATGAAACAGCTATGATAACTTAAGGTGTCCTCACACGTTTTCGTCCTTCCTTAGTAATGTTTCTTTTTTTCCATGAGAAATGCCACAATGCTTACAGCCTTATCTAAAAAATGATTTACAATTCTAGGACCTTTCAAGCTCCGTTAATCCTGCCGTTATATTTATTTCATCGGAAATCCCAGCATCTGAGGTAGGTTAACCTTCTCGTGAAGCCGCAAAAAAAGATTGCATTTCCCTCTTCCCGCTTATCGTTAGAATCCTTCAGTTACTTATGGAGGTGAAAGTCTTTAAGGTTTAGATACTCTTTTACAAGAATATGGAGGGTGGGAAAAGTTCAGTGAGTCACTGATTAATGTAGTAGTATGTACGTTAGAGAGGTTTTGATTGCTTTAAGGTTTGCATCTGTTTGGTCGGGAGGCTTCAAGACCAATCACTGTGCTTGTGTGCACTGAAGAAAAGAAATGTAATGCAATCCTGGGTGCAACACTGTGAGTTCGGGAAAGCGCTTTTCACTTCAATGTGGTCCCTTTAGGCAACTCTTGTTTCTTTTCTCTTATACTTTCTTACTTGCGTTTAGCCTCGATATTGCATTTTTTCGTGTAATACCTCATTGGGCTTTGGCTTTTCTCTCTTCTGGTTAGTTATTGTTAGAAGCTGTTAAGTTTGGAGTCATTGCAATCCCGTACGAGTATGAAGGCACAACCTTAGACGCCTTGATGGAAAAGTTAAGGCTCGCTCTGCAGGGAAGACAAGCCAAGTGAGAATTTTCTGATGGTTGTTATCTATCAGCACATGTTAATCCATCAAATGTTTTTGCTGGAGCGTGATTGGTCGTATCTTGTGACGTTACTAAATATGCTCCAGTTAAAACTTGGGAATACCCAGTATTATTAAATTTTCAACTTCGAATATTGCATATCTATTGTTCCGATTGGTTCACTCAACTTCGGTTATTAGCACATATTCCGAGTTTTGTTGGATGCGAGATTTGTTATGGTTAACGCGGCGCTACGTGACTTGTGGACTATTTATCATCTCGTGTCCAGCTTTCGCTCGTTAAAATGATTGTTTAACATTCCCTTATTTTCAAATCTACCTCAGTTACCTTGAAAGCCTCCGCTTCAAACTTAATTTATGATGGGAAGGTTCTCTACTGTTGTTACACAAGAAGAGATGTTTATGACGCGAAGCTGTTCGAGAGAATTTTGTGCTGCGTACTACAAAACGTTTTCAAAGAATAAAAAAAGAACAGTCGCCTTTATTTGGCGTGGTATTTGTGTGTGTTTTTCGTCAGACGTCTAAGTTTATGGTTTTAGTTTTCCTCGAAGCTCGAGGAAAGCCGTCCTCTTCTCGGAAGCTACTTGTGAAGTTCTCGAAGTAAGACATCGTGCCTGAGATTGGTATGTTTGAACGTCAACCAGGGAAACAGAGTCGGTTACATGAGGCCGGAACTTGCTTGAAAACTTGTTTTATGTTCTTGACTTCGTTACGAAGCAAGAACTTAGTCGATATCCAGTGTTCTTGACTTCTAGCTTAATTTAACTCAACGGTCTGGTGTTTCTGAAGTTTTGTTCTCTTTGTATCGTCTTTCACAGCTGCATTGGTTTGTTTGCTTGGGGTGACTGTGGCACTATACGTCTTGTGAAAGGTCAGTGACCATGTGAAGCTAACTTAGAGTTTTCTTTTTCGTTCCTTTTTTTAAGGATCTGAATCTAACTTTCCAAGTCAAGGAATTTTCAATTTTAACTTCTGCTTTAATATCTTTATGATGGCATTTTTGCAATATATGTGATTAATCAGAGAAATCTTTCTGTAACTCGTTGCGAATTCACATTAAAAGCGGCTTTTGTGCTGATATTGGGCGTCGTGTGCTGTTGAAACTAAAACAGTGTTATGTGCACAGGTAAGATATTATCAGAAGAGACTGTAAATGAACCAAACATGCGACACTTCTGGGAAACAGTAACGACAAGTGTTATGGTGCGAGAATCTGGAGGTCACATGGACATATTTATACCGCTGGTTGAAACAGGTGAGGAGTCTCTTATTTGTTCACAAAGAAAAAAAAGCTATGGGTTAATTCGTTAATTGGTTTACCATCGTGCTTTACTGAGGCTGCAGAAATCATAGAATCCTTTACACGCTGGCTAAGTTAGGCGTTTGAAACGTCGCTAGGGAGCACGCAAATAATTTACCTCGCACACTGCACTTTCAGGAGTTCAATAGAAGCTGGTGTCCAGTCTACCGCCACCCATAAGACCTCAGCTATTACTGTCGTCCGTCGATCCTGTCAGCAAGCTCTCTTTCACGTTTGAGTTTCACCTTACAGCCCCTTTTTTGGGTACAACTGCCCGTTACTCCATCAGCATTTGAAACCCCTGCCCTTTCCAGACTAAGTACCATGTACTAGTTTTTTGACAAAAATGTTTTTCATCTCCGTTCAGAGAAAGGAATGGAACTGTTGGTGCAGTTGGGTCTCTTAACCGACATGCAGTTTTCTTGTCCTACTAGAATGACAGGATCCTTTGCAAGAGGTGTGGTTGGTAACTAAAAACTTTACATGTTTATTTTCATTCAATATCTTTCGAGTATGAGCGCCTGTTTCGAGGGAGATACTTAGGCTTAGTTGTAATTGTGTTGAAGTTCTGATTGAATGGTCCTGAGCTTCAGTAAGGGTCAAGGATGTGGTGTTCCTGCAAAATGCCTCTCTCGGTTCAAGGTTTAAACGGGAACTTGTCTGGGAAACGTAACGAAATTTTCAAAAGAAGACCTGGGAGGGACGAGTATCCCACCCAAGGATTGAGAGAGAAGTTAGAAAAGTCTTTACTTGAGCCACTTGGCGAATCCATCCCCCTTCTCCCCGTTGAATGGGATGCTAGTCCATCGCCACGTTTCATCAGGCTCCCCGGACAATTTACCGGTACCTATTTATACTCCTTGTTGGAGAGAAGCGCTGTGAGAGTAAAACGTATTGCCCCAAGAAAACAACACAATAACCTGGTCAGGCCCAGACTCCAGCGTAGCTTTAACCATTAGGCCGCCATTTCTCCAACGCTGTAAGAGAAGGGGGAGGGAGAGGGGGAGGAGGAGGTAGGAAGCAATACTAGGGCCACAATAATCACGTGAGCTGTCATTCTTATTGATCTCTTCTCGAGTCTTTATCTTTAACTCGTGGTATATTTTCTATATATTTTCTATGGTATAAAATCTTGTCTTAACCGATTCCACAGTGGAAAGCGAATGGCTGTTTGTCCCCAACTCTAGTTCTCCGCCATCTTTGTATTTTAATGCGACAAAATTTGGTTCTTGGTCAAACACTGTGGATTATATCGAGGTTTGTTATTTTGACACTCAACAATTTATTTCATGTTTCAGTTGAAAGAGAGGGAATTTTTATCAAGTTACGATATAAGCGTCTTTTTTTGTCTCATCTGTAGGAATGCGTTGATGTTGTAAAGAAAAATCTCGACTGTTTCTTTACTGAAGAACAGAGAGATCTGGCTAAGCGTCTTGTTGGTAAGTTAACGCCAAAGAATGCCTTGAGGAACTGATTTAACGTGACAACCGGCAACGATTGGGAATCAGCTGTACTTCCCAAAAACGTTTGATGAAAATATAGAATAATAAAGAAGAGGAAAATGACATGGAAGGATAACGTACACTGATGGATGTGCAGTCGTAAGATTTTAAAAAGTTTAACTTCAAAATTAAAGTTGTATTTGCAAATGCTTTGCCATTTCCTGGTCACTGATTTGCCCTTATTTTAGAGCTAAAATTTAAGTTAGCGGACAAAACAACTGCTCGAGGAAAAACTTGGTGTTGTTAATATGTCTTTTCTAGAAGCTGAGTTGTGTGACGTTTTTGTTTCAGGACAAGTCACTTTCGAAGCCCTAGGGATGTACGAGTTGCACAACGTTTCTGAGATTGCGACTGTTCTTGTTGATGCAGTCGCCTCTCTTGGAAGGAACAACGCATCCAAGAATTGGGTATGCGTAGAAGATTGTGTAGTTACTGCTAGTTGCGATGATTTAAAAAACTCCCCTGAAAATAGTTACTTACGTCCGTGCATAACACATAAGTTATCTCATAACTCCTTGACCCCTGAGAGTGACTAGCATCTAATTTCTCCTTACAACATCACCCCCAAATCATACATTAAGGTAATGAGAATAAAGGAAATGATCAACATTGAACTGAAGAAAGCTCTTGATTATTAAACAAATTCTCCTTTTCAGCACCTTAGGAAGGTATCCGGTTAGATCGCACCATGGTTAGATCGCTCCCAGTTAGATCGCTCCAACCAAAAGTTAGATCGCTCCACTCGAAAGTTAGATCGCTCCATCAAATAAGTTACTTCGCTACCAACGTAAGGTACTTCGTTTCATGTTGTTCTAACTTTCGAGTGGAGCGATCTAACCTTTGATTGGAGCGATCTAACTGGGAGCGATCTAACCATGGTGCGATCTAACCGTAATTCCTTAGGAAATGTACAGAGAACAGTATGGAGAAGATGCATACTTATTGTAAGGTTGTAAAGTGTTTGCAAACGTTTCGACTACCTATAGATGCGCAAATAACTTATTTTTCGACTCTTAATTGCGTGATACCGAATGGTTAAACCTATCTATAACGCGCTCTTGTTAAATATTACATCTAAAGTCATTTTTTTGTTTTTGCAACGTTTTTCGTTTCTTTTTACTTGTGTTTCATTAGAGTGACCCAGTGCAGGGCCTTATCGATTATCTTCAGAAGCACGGACATAAAGATAAGAAATTCAAAAAAGTTCGTAAAACAACGGTAAGTCAACTATTTATCCCCCGCATTACTTTGGGAAGGGTGTGGATTTTGCTCACCGTAATTACTCGATTGAATACCGCCCTCGATTAAACGCTGAAGATGGAAGTAAGATTGCCATTTAACACCACCCTCTAATAAAGGAAGGAAACTTAATCAGGAGAAAGCAGCGCGCATTTGAGGATATAGAATATCACGATTATTCACATCTGCAATATTTACAATATACCAAACTCAGCATAATTGTCTTGAACTCCTTCCTAAAAGATCTGTTCATGATCGTGTACAACACAGGGTTGATTAAACTACTAATGTTGCAGGCGTATGGTACTAGCAATGAGATATCCCGCGGTATTCTTCCCAGACTGGCGCGGGTCGTAATGATTAGTACAAGTACTGGAATCCATAGCATTACGAAGGCCAGCACTATGGCGTACATAATTTTCGTGATGTTCACTTCTCTCATTCGCATCACCATTATTGTCTCTCCCTTTTGTAAACCTTGTCCGACCTGTGTGCCATCACCATCTTCATTTTTCGGCGCCTGCCGTGGTTGAATGCGTTTTATCGTTCGAGAAACTCTGCAGTAGCTGAAAAAAACTGTTAGGAGGGAGAGTGTGATGAAGACGCCAAAGGATGCCATAGTGTAGACCTTGTGTTTGGACGAAGGAACACACACAGCGTAATTAGCATTAAAGGCGAACCCATCCTCGAATGCAATTGGTAGCGGCGTCAATGCAAAGAAGAACCAGACGATGATCATTGCCGTAAGGGACTTTCTTGGGGTGAAGATTTTTTTGAACAGCTCGGGCCTTGTGACCCGAACATATCTGTTGATGGCCGTGAAAGACATGGTGCCGACAGTGACGTGTGTCATGAAAAGAACAGAAAAGCCGCAAACGGAGCAGCCCACCCGCCCAAACTGCCACTGACCACTGACCAGAGTCACTCCCACAAACACACCGTTGGTAAGGAAGTTGAGAATGTCGCTGATCGCTAAGGCGTTGACATATATGGGCGTATACCTCCGTAAGATCGGATTTCGTGCCAAGGCAGCGAACACCAGAATGTTTCCCAAGAAACCAGTCAGAGCCAAAATTGTCCAAGAAACAGACTCCAGATAAACTCTAAGGAAGCTGCGCGCAGAAAGCTCAATTGATGACATTGTTTACTTTTCTGTTCTCTTCTTTATTCCTGAATCTGCAAATGAAATTGTAATGTATTAGTTAGTTGCTGATTTGAGCAGTTTTGTCAACTGAAAACAAAATTACCTTGTCAATTTTCTATAGATTTTTAGCCTTGATTTATGACTCTCGATTTCTTAATGGTTTTTTTTCTCGCGGCGTTTTTTGCGAAATCGGTCGGTTTCATGACTTCGTCTCACACATCTCCGGTGAAAAAAGGGCAACCGGAAAATAATTCCACTTGAAGGCAATGTCAGGGTCTTTCCTGAGCACTAAAAGAAGCGATATTAGCGAGTTTGAAACGCAGAATTATCAGCGTAAATGAATCTCCAGTTCATCTGTTTTAGGGAAAGAAGAAACAAATTTGTGCCGCAGAATAACTTGTTTAAAGCTGTTTCAATATAGAGGACACAAAAGGTGTTATTTTTGTAGACTTATTACAGTTTTGGTTTATGGTAATTTGTGATGCAAAACCATTTGTAATTAAAATAGAATGGAACCTTTTGATAAAAAAATATTACATAACTAATTCGCTTGTTGTTTGGTCATGGAAGCGTTTAAAAACATTTTCGATAAATAGTTTTGCGGGAACCTATTTTCGGTGAAGATCAGACGTTAATTGTGGTAAATGGACACTTAATGTTTCTCTATTTGTTATGTAAAAACGTTCGGGGGTGTTCCTAAAGAAGTGAATCGCAACGAACCACTCTATAGTACGCATGCAATTTGCAGTTCCTCGGTCCCTTCACAATATTGTGAAAGCTAAGCTGATATTTTTTAACTGAATTGAGTAATAAAAAGTGGAGTCCAATATTAAGGCGCTTAAATTGTTAATGAAAATGATATTTCCCTCCAGCAATAAAAGGAAGTCGAATTGGTGAGGATTATTAAGTTTGAACTTAATGACAGGTCTGTGATGAGGTTTCACCTGCTAGAAACTTACTTTTGTTTGTTTAGGCGCAACAAGATGATTTTGCTTCAGTAGTGGAAACTGTTGATGCTGATTCCGAGGACGAATTAAATACAAGCCATTTGGTAGGTTATGAAAGCAGTAACATGATTATGATCATGTATAATCGTAGACGGGTGTTTGAAAGTGATGGCGGAGAAACTCACTGGAGTTTCACCTCACTAAAATCTGCCATCAAAAATTCCATAGCTTCGTCTTCTGGCTGTGATTCGTTTTTAGAAACTTCACGTTCGGTTTTAGTGAGTGTCACTTTTACAGCTTGCCTGAAGCGTGGAAGGGCTTCCGTTGAGGAGGAAATTAATCTACAGAATATGCTGTGCGGAATTTTAACAAAAGAAAAATTAATCCCATCCAGATTTCCATGTGATGTGTGATAAACATTTTCTTCTCATCATTGAGCTGCACTCAATTTGGGTCCGTCAAAATATATTCTTCCGATTACACGCAGTGTTTTATTTCCCCTTGCTTTCAAAGTGCATAACGCCTTCAAGTTCATCTCATATTTTCGAGAATCTCTTGTGTTAGTTTATTCAGTTCTGAATGTCTCAACTGGCAACAACTCTAATCGGTGCTCATATCGGGGAATGACTAGTCATTGGGATTTAAATCCCCTATAAAATGGCGCTTGTGATAGAAGCTCAAACTTCTGTCATAATCCTATTAAATTCGACTTCCTTCACGGATTTTACTGCTGGCTGAAAGAATCATTTTCACTAACGATTTAAGCGCCCTAATATTAGACTCCACTTTTTCTCAATTCAAAAAAAATCTAATTTAAAGTTCCCTTTCCGAAGGCACTCCAATCTGAGGCCAGGACCGGCACGTCGGTTGGTGAAAAGAGGGCACAAGTAGCTCATGAAATACTCTCAACAGAGGTGGAATACATGAGATGTCTGTCTATTATTCAAGATGTTTTTAAGAAGCCTTTGCAAGCATCCCTTGCCTCAAACAGGTTTGTATTATGGAAGATATCATATTGACTGACTCACTCTAGCGATAACGAAGCTTTATAAAGTGAACCCTTTTTTCTCGTGGAGCTAACGTTTAAGATGTTAGTTGTGATTAGAATTTGGACGAGTAAAGTGTTGAAGAGACAACAGAAATTTCAGTTTGACTGCACTTTAGCCGATTTAACTAAAGAAAAAAGAAAGATAAAGCATTAATTGCAAAAATAAAACAGTTAAAAGGGGCATTTTTATCATAAATAATGTCTCTTTCGGGTTATGCATGGTAATTTGTTACCTAACGCGAAACTGATGTATGAAAGGAAGGAAACTTTCCGCCTCTCTGCATCGCTCTCTTTCTCTTTCTGTTTTGTTTAGCTTTCCTTTGTGTTTTTGTTTCGCTTTCTGCATTAATAGCAGGCTCCAATTCCGTGGAACGAAGTTCTGATAAGAGAGGCTCACCGTATTTTAACGTAGAAATTCACAACAGCTGGAGTGAATTAAACTGTTCTTGCTTTTTTCGCGGCGCATCCAAATTGAGAATTTATTGGTTTGGAACGAGAAAGGGAAAACAAAACAGAAAAAGTAAGAGCTATCGGGGCAAGAACAAAAACTTCAACCTACTGTGTCAGTTGTATAGGTTTTGAAAAATTATCTCCGTGTTGTATAGTTGTTGTCTTTTTCCACGTAACAAGTTTTTTAATTTTTAGGGCCATAATCAGCTCCGCGAATATTCAGAGTTTGTTTGCTGACAGTGAGACGCTACTGACCCTTAGCAGGTATAAAAGATAAGAAGGGATACAGATGGATAAAGATCGAGGAGATCGACGAATTGCAAATAACGAATGCGAGAAGCCCACTTTGACTTGCTTGATTGATAGTCTGCATACTAATTTCCAGGAGTAACACAACACTGTGGATTTTTCTTATATTAGCTATCTAAAAAAAAAACACACTGTTGGACCTTATCCCTTGTTTAACAACCTAAATCGACAAGAAGAATTAGCTACCCTGGCATTTTACTAGATATTCCTGACAGTTCGCGGGCGCCCCTCCTTACATTTAGCCGCGCGAGGAGAAGCTCTGTAAGAGTTAAGTGTCTTTCCCAGGGAAACAATACAATGTCTCAATCAGAGCTCGTACCCAGATCTTAGACATCTGGTATTTTGCGTGCAAACAATTGATCCCAGATAATAACAGTTTTTCGTTTGAATCTGTTTCAGTCTTCTGGTAAATGACTTGTCAAGCCGGTTAGACGAATGGAATTCGCATCAAGTAAGTTCACGGGGACCAAGCATGTCTCCCGTCTCTGAAACAAATTACACTTGCGACATTTCTCGCTCAAAAGTAACTGAATCTGGTTCAAACAAAGTAATCAAATAATGTATTTGCACTCAAGAGCTACAGCTTTCAACTTCAGTTACGCTTTGCTCAGATAATAGATTCTTGAATTGATTTTGTTAGAAACAAGAGGGATTTCCCTTCAACTTCTCTTCGCAGATAAGAATCTTAGGACCAGTTCCTTGTTGATATTAAAAAGAGCTATTTTCGATCAACGACGGTTACATTGCAGCCATCTCATCCCCAATGAAGGGTAACATGAGAGTAACAAAACTTGTCAGCCAAAGGTTTCATTGTAATATAACATGAGATTCTCTCAACTGCTCAACAAGCAAAAGTGTAGCTGCTAAAAAGGAGAATTACAGATCGGATTTTTGGAGTTAAGGGGTCAAAGAAGTCAGCATAAGCTAATATAACATAAAAGTATTGAGTAAGCTGCCATTTATTACTACTGAAATGTTACTATGCTTAATATTTTTCAGATTCTGGGAGACATTTTCCTCAAGTTCACAAATCAGCTGCGGGCCTACACGAACTTCCTGAACAATTATCCTGTCACTCTACAAACACTTGAGAGGGTAAGAAACCGCAAGTGACCTTAAACTTTTTGCGGTCTTTGTCCTCCTAGAGGAAAATATATTAACCTATTTCTCGCACAAAACTTATCTCAAGAAATGGAACTAGTTCAGGATAAGTTTTCAGTTATATTGGATTAATTAAGGTTAGCGGTGAAAGCTTAATTTCATAGAGCAGTTTTCAAATCAGTGCCGAAAGTACCTCAAGATCGCTTTGGTCGTGCTTTATTTTGCTCTGTGATAAGTCTATAAAACTCGTTCCACTCTCTCAACCATGCAATCAGATTCAAAACTCACATAATAAAGGGGGTAAGTTTCTAAAGAAACTGTGGTGGTGTTGTGTCGATGGGAGAGTACACCAAGATAATCTAGTATTATCAACTAAGTTGATAACGTAAATTGGCCACCGTAAATAATTTAAAAGCTGAAGTTTCGAGCGTTAGCACCTCGTCAGAGCGATCGCGAGTTGACAATACTAAATTACCGTGCTAAACTAATCACGACTTGGACACCCACGTTTTCCCGCGCTTTAGGCAGTATGGCTGGTTTTTCTTTGAGTTCCCATTGGCTCTTAAAAGTACCTTCATTCTTCTGATTGGCTCTTGTGATTACTCTGGTTTTGAAAATACGATACTCAATCGACAAGTGCTATAATATTGCATTTTAAACCGTCCGATTACATCCATCCATTAGTACGCAAGGGATCGTTGGTTCGCACAAAATCTCATATTTTCTTTCGGTGTTGAAGGTGGAAAAGCGAAAGGTTCCCTGATTGAGTTATGACTGCATCGTCTGTTTCGTTTATTTGTAACAGTGTAGAGAACAGAATCCTCAGTTTCGTTCATTTCTCGGCCGTCATGAAAAGCAGCCAAGCACAAAAATGATGAGGTAGGTTGTAGAAACAAACTGATCAACGGACAGACGAACAGAGTGAACCTTTGAGACTTTGATAGATTGCTCATGTTTGCTGAAAGGTCCACACGTTAAATCTTTCACCCCCAGTTCCATCATAGTTCGCATTTATTGAAGAATGAACTAACTCTTATTGTCACATTTCATTTTCAGTTTACCAGAATTCCTTTTTCTTCCGGGAAGAAGAGTGAAAAGGTTGGTAAAATGAAGAGTTACCAAACTTTTTTTCCTTTTGAAAAGTAACCTTCTAGCCCAGAAATAGGAAAAAAAATTGAAACATGCTTTTAAGGCCCAACATTACCAAATTTTTAAAATTGTCATCGATTTCGAAACGTGAACAGAGCTTATTTCTTTTTCTTTGTCTTTAGTTACGTAGAACTGTTGGAGGCTTTCTTGAAGTACACGCCCCCAGATCACGTGGATAGGAAAACCCTCCCTCAGGCCATCGAGAAGTTCAAAGATCTCGACTGTTTATTCAGAGAGGTGAATGCAGCAGAGGAGAGCTTTGTTTAGTTTAGGCAAACTGTTACTTTAGTCTCTCGTCAAAACGAACCCTATCGCGACCGTCATTTGGTGTATGAAATGACCAAAGCGTATACTGAAATCTCGAAGCGATGAAAATGTAACTAATTGATGTAGTAAACATTGAACACGATCGTGGGTTATAGATAGAGCGCATTTAGGAAGAGGTTCGTAAAACAAGACCAAAGTGGAATGTTAAGTTTCAGTCTTTTTGTCCAGTTGGCGTATACTTAATGAAATGCTCTTCTTAACAGTACAAGAACCGGTTAGAAAGAGAGAAATTTCTCCAAGAATTGCAGAAGAGAATAGTTAACTGTCCGGTGAGTCGTTTGTTTTCGTCTAAACATTTGGATTCTAAAACCTTAAAAGCGTACACCTTAGAAAATTCTAGAAGGGTTCGTGCAGGTAATATGGGGGACATAGAGGCCCATGGTAATTGCGCTGGGCTCCGGGTCTAGAGGTCTGGGTTCGAAACTGACTGAGTCAATGTGTTGTGTTCTTGGGCGAAATAATTTATTCTCACAGTGCGTTGCTCTCCCACTAAATGGGTACCGGCGAATTATCAGGAAGCCTGATGAAATGCTGGGGCGTAATCTTACGATCGACTAACATCCCTTCCAGGAAGGACTTATAATACTCCTAGTCGCTTCATGCCAAGGTAACCGGGATAAGGTCTGGCTTGGAGGGCCACTGGGCTCGAGTACAGACTTAACTTTCCTCCATATATCTAATAACTGACTTTCTTATACAGGTGCTCGCTGAGAAGGGTCGCCATTTCATTCGTGAAGAGAATGTTATTCTGCTCTCCACTCCAAGCACTGGAAAAGAAGTAAAACCAGAATTTAGGTAAACAGAATTAAACCAGATGTGATTAGAGATTAGTAAATAGTCCGTAGTCATGCGTGCTTATATCAAATTATGGAAACACCTCCTTTATTCCATTTCTTCCATCTTTAATAGCTGGCGAATACCTAAGAACACAATTGGAAAAATAAATCAATCAGTTAAGAGATAAATGAGAAGAGACTGGACCTCGAATACAGAATCAAAATGTGGGAATACAAAAAGAATACAAAGGGGGGAGAAGAAGAGAAAAATTGTTTCTTGAAATTTGAAAACGAAAGAGATTTTCTACACCTTAGACCAATACGGTCACTTCAGAATATGATTGTATCCGATAAATCATTCTGTTAATTTTTTCGTTGCCTTAATTTATGCCAGGATTTACCAACAAGTTGGAGACCTTGGTTTCTTCTTGTTTAATGATGCTCTGGTGATCACGACCCTAACCTACAAGTTTGTACCTTTCCAAAGACTAGTTCAACGAAACTATAAGTAAGTAAAAGCAATATAATTACAAATTTCTATTCTTAAGTGATTAGAGGTCGTTTTCGTATCTAATTTTGCTATTTTAAGCTATGTCACGCCATTCTTGCTCCAGTTTTTGCGTTTCCAGTTGAATAGAACTGTCCCTTAAGTGTATTTGTAAGTGTATTTCAATCACTTCTTGCTTCTCAAGGTTCCAAGCATGCCTCACCTTGAAGAAACTGAAAGTGGAAAATCTAGCTGATTCAAAATGTAAGTTTGTTAATTGTTAGTCAATATATATCCCGCAAAAAATTATAAATCTGATAAAAATTTAAATTCAAATTTATGTCGAGCCACCTGATCATTAATCAGCCACTACCAGTCGTATTGAGGGCAACGAAAGTGAAGGGTATGTAAAAAATAAGTGTCTGTGGAGTAGGAAATGGAGTATGACCTCAGTGAATAAAAAACAGCTTTGAATGTCTCCAAATCCTCGGAAGGTGCTAATGCGAACTCCCTTCCACTTCCTCTTTACTGTAAAATCCTCCCATAACAACGTTTTCATTTTCATTTTAGATATAAAAAATGCATTTACCATTGTGTCACCAAAGAGATTATGGTTCTGCCAGTCACACTCATGGGATCAGAAATTTCAGTGGATTTCCGTTCTAGAGAGTGCCATTACCTCAGCATTAGAGAAATGCTAACGCATCCAGCGCCGAAAAAATATCCTTTCCAGCCGTTGTTTGGTATTGTCACGATGTAAAATTCAGTTTCTCCGTCGAAGAGCACGTCGCGTTACAGAACTAAACAAGGGCTGCTAAGAAGACAGTTACCCCATTATACCAAATACCGTATTCTTGCCATTACCTTTTGGTGAGAGTTTCACGGATTATTCCACTAGGTAAGGAAATTCTTGTGTGATGTTCGTTCGCCTCTTGACACGAATTTGTTTTGTTTTATTTTAATTTTGTTCTGAATGCAAATTAAGCAAATACTCTTGTAAATAAGTCAATTTGTATTTCACCTTTGTAAAAGAGAGCAAAATTGTTATATGAATAACCAGAGCTATTTTGAGGAATTTAGATACATGACCTGCGTGGATTTTTTCAATAAAAAAAGGAGAGTGTAACAACATTTGAATCCTTGTAATTTGATCGAGTTTGAAAACCTCCACCATCAAAACCACCATTTGAATCCTTACAGCCAAGTTCGCTACCGCAAACGTTTTAAGTACCACCGTGATACGGCCTCCAACCGACGTTGGAAAGGTCTATGATTGGTTTTAAAACTTGCAACAATCGACCACTTGCAACACTGAAAAACAAATCGCGACTTTGTGGCGAGGGTTTTCCGCCAGCAAAGCCTACCGAAACTTCATATTTGTTACGTAAGTATCCTACATTTGTATGATTTCTCATTGTGATTACTTCCGTTTCGTTTCCAAAAAGCTGACTGAAGAGTGAAGATAGCAGCCGTAAGATATGAATCATGTGCTCGGTTTTTAGAATTTCTCACGAGTTTTCATTGATTCATTTCTTCACGTGTGGGATGCGGCGAAGTGTAAGAACACAACTTACACACAGTCTACGCCTAGCCAGGAACAGACCGCTGTTTAAGTCTTGCGTCGGCAGCAAAGATCATATCACCATAGTGACGATAACCTTATGCAGCTGCCTATCATAGGGGGTTAAAGAGGGAGGGGGGGGTACTCTGGTAAAATGAGTACTGACGCCGGAAAAACGAGAACGGTGTTAGAATATCACTAAAAAATACAAAATTGTGATCCACAAATTAGCAGGTTCTATGCTCAAAAGAAGTTTTATTCTTCTTGACTGCATATATTATTTCAGGTAAAATAACCTCAAGAGAGTTCCAGGTGGCCAATATATACAAATACCTGCTTTGTTTGATACATCGCTTTTTACCGTCAAAGAAAGAAGCCGGGCGACTGAAGTCTCTTTTCAAAGTTAAAGATAATGGACAGGTGTATGAATTTATAGGAATCGCCATAACACGGCGATTTTAAAATGTGTTAGTGAATGTACATTTTGCGTTACGTTTTTTGTGTTAAATTCAGAAAATTCCCTACCGAGAATACTTAACCACGAAAAAGTCACTACTAAATTTCTCAGCAAAAATGTGCTCCACCAGTCGCAAATTTGGTAGCTCACCGGTGAATTTTCTAAGAAAGTATTCCTCTCCCCCCGCCTCCTCCCGGCCGGTGCAATTCAAATCGAAATGTTAGCGGCAGTGTGTAATTAACAAGACTACGTGATCTTAGTGTTTTCAAAGGCTAAACTTTTGATTATTTATCTTTTGAAGTTCACTCTTCAGTTTCCTAGAGACCTAAATATCACCTTTCTGGCGCTAAGAATATCATTTTCTTCCTTGCGGCGATGAAACTGAAAGCGAACTCGAGATGGAACAAATTGTTGACTTATTTCCTAGGGGATGAAATAATTTTTAGGGAAATATTCCTTACGACTTAATCATTTTACGTTGCGCAACCATTATCAGCTGTTTTTTGTCCTGAAACGTGTTTTTCAATATTCATTACTCCTGATATTGTAGCTCGGTTTTTAACCACGTAAATTTTAAGTGATTTGAGTTATAGAATATTTTACTTGAGCAGGTTTAGTGGAAGTAACCTAACCTCTGTGCCAAGATACGGTTAATGTATACGTCACGAGCATTTTCCATTTTTTTTTTTTTTTTAATACAGTCGAAATAGAAAATAATATTGGTAATTTTGGATAAAACTGCATCAAATGAGTCATCTGGGGTCAAATGTTTTCTTGAGGCATAAAGCGTGGTCAAGCCGGTACTATATTTGCTCCTTTTTATTAGTTATAACGAGGCCTAACGTTTCCTAGCGTAAACAAACAACCAAACACAACGAATACGTTCTGCTAGCTTCTCCATTTACAGTATTGCTCTTTTTGAGCAAATTTTTAAATCCGCGCGTGAATTTTATAAAAAGAAACATCAGAACAACGAGTCAAATTGGTAACAAAGTCTTGAGAGGCTCTTAAACACGGCTCCGAAATGTTGGCTCTCATCGATACAGACAGGTGTTTCAAACTGGCTAAACAACTTCCATATGCAAATTTACCAGCTCTTGTCACCGAGTAATCCAGTACGCCACAGCAAGCTTTATAATCGGCGCAGCATTTATTTTTGATGAAAACAGCAGTCATCCAGGCGACCATACGATGTTGTGCGCGATCTTCTCAGATTCGTCTCTGATCCTTGACCAAGACTCAGCCTTTTAAGTTCATATGAAGCGCTGTAAGCGATAGAAAAGCATGAATTCATCATCGCTTTCGTTGGACGAACTGCGTGTTTCCTTTCCCAGACAAGGATCGAATGTGCAAAAGCGAAACGTTGATGGGGAAGATAGCTATAATGGCGTTGACAACGCGAAAATGAACCGTCTAGCAGTCGACAGAGAACTAAGAAAAAGGGACACTTTACTTTCGGGAGATTATTTCTTCACGGACGGAAACAGAGAAGATGGAGATGTGCGTAGACTACCAATTATTAACCCAGCATCCAGGAAGCAGAAAAGCAATTCGCAGCAAGCACGAAAGGAGGTTGAAAGAGGAGATTTTAGCAGCCCGGGTATGGAAGACTTATCGACTTGGGGTAGACCAGCCACGGTAAATACAAGAAGAAGAGAAGTCAAACTTGAAGGAAACACAAACGTAAGGAATAAATCTAGATCTCCAAGGCCACGTAACTGTGAGGAAAAGGCAAAAAATTATGATATGGAAGATATCGGCTCTTTAGAAAATTCCCTTGGGCGTTTTGGCGATACACGCTTTCGCCAGTCCCTCGACCATTGCACCGAATTACACAGGCAAAACAGAAAGCTGAAATTATTTCACCCACCATCTAGTCCAAAACCGGACCTTGATTTCGAGGGAAAAGTCACCGAATTTAAAGAAATGGAGTTCTCGATAATCAAAGGCCAGAATACAAATTTAGCAGGGAGACGTAAGCACCGTGCTTTGCTAGAATCTCCACGAGCCCATGAAACGGAAATATTTCACGCCGAGTCACTTGATGCAAGAAAGACGCCGAATACTTCGATGACAAATTTAGGAAAGCCTGCTATAATGGGCCTAAAAGCAAACACTGAGGAAGGCCAAAGCCACTATGATGAAAGCACTAAACGATCTGATCTGCGATCCCCGAGACCCCGAAATTGCCAAGATTTTGGCCGAAAGTTCGAAAGTGATTCCATCGCCGAATCATGTGTTGTTGATAAGAAAGGTTCAAAAGGTCCTCCAAATTCCCACAAATTACCTCCCAAGCTTAATTTAAATGGGACAGCAAATTCTTTACAGTTGGAACAAAAGGGATTTTTGGCATCGTCACCAAAAGATATTTCTCCTAGGCTATCTCCAAAGGAATCTGAAAGTAACGACCAGCCTTTATTTGGTCTTTCGTCAAAAAGCCGTCAAGTGCAAGAACTCCCTTTAGATCTTCCAGAAAAAGTCACCAGGTTCATAGAGATGGAGTTCTCTATCATGAAAGGAGAGACTGCGAGACTGAGTCACAAACAGAAGTACGTCGTTTCCACCGATGCGGAGTGTCCTCGGGAAAAAGCCATGATTTTTCCCAATCGTTTGAACTCGCGAAAATCGGAACAAACTCTCTCGCTTTTACAAAGACGTGGTCGAATGAAAAAGAGCTCGTCCTTAAACCTGAAATAGTTTCACCTGTTTGATAGATAGATTACTTTTTGCACTGTGTTCACAATGACGTCAAACGTGGGTGTAGTTGGCGTTCTTTATTCCTGCATACTGGAGACTTTTTGACTGAAGACAGACATAACCGAGAGCATTTTTGATATGAACGCAGAAATGAACTTTTTTAACGAAAGAGGGAATAGCATGATTTTCAAGAGAACAGAGGGGGAAATCAGTCCTAATTGACAGGCACTAAGGGAGGGGGGACATGAAAAAAGGCGGAAAATACTCGAAGCAGTGGGATCAATTTATTACCTTTTTAATGATCTTGTATTTTTTTTAGCTTTGTTTGTTGTTCAGACACGATCAGACACTGACCCTTAAGCAATATCCTCCAATAATGTTGGAATTTCCTCCTCTGTTAACTCTTGGATAGCCTCCTCGTCCGATTCCTCAGCAGAGTGCTCGTCCGAGCTTGACTCTTCAGTTCTTTATCCGTTTAAACTGGCTTCTATTACAGGCACAAAGGGGGGGGGGGGGAATGGGGGGGAGGAGGGGGGGCATGAAAAAGGGAGAAAATGCTTGAAGCAGTGGGATCAATTTATTACCTTTTTAATGATCTTGTATTTTTTTTTTCGCTTTGTTTATTGTTCAGACACGATCTAATGTAATGAAAAAAACAATTGTTGTGCTTGTATGTATTAAACGTGAAGCTTGAAAATGTGGTTGCGGTTTAAGTTCTATAGTGTAAATGTCCATAAAGTTCCATGTTTCCAATTCTTTAGAGTCATTGAGTGACATCAGTCCCCGCATTGGGAGCGTTCGATAAACATGGCGGTACATTATCCTTACAAACAATAACAACAGAATTAAGAAATATATAAATGTACATACATTTTGACAGGTGTTTAGTTCAGAGTGAATGCTTCGTCCCCCAATTCTCCGTTTAACTCAGCATTAATAATTGCGATGCTTATAAAACTATTGATATCTTTGATTGCATCAAACACCTCTCCAGTTAACTCTCTTGAGGTGAGAAGCAAGTATACCCTCTGTTAATTGCATTCGCTTCTCCTTTAATCTTTTCACATTTCCTTTTTTCCCTTTTTTTCTACGCGATTGCCGACCTTTTCCAATGCGAGATGGAAACTTCCTTTTTAGTTTTATAGGAGCTGTTCAGTTGTCAGCTTATTTGAGACTTTTTGAAATTCTTCGCGGAGCATCTTTAGCTCATCACTTGCAAAGGGTTTTGGAGTATGGTCTTCTCTATACTCTATAAAGGACTTTCCGCTTTCTGTCGATAAGAGATTATAAACTGTTTGTAATCTTTTGTCTGTTGCTAATTTCAAGGTGTCATTTACGGTGGCCAAGCAGGACTCACACTTGACGTACAACATCATTATTACTCTTGAATTTTATGATGTTTTGATATACTCCCCACTTCTTTTTCTCAGAAGATTGTTTTCCCTTAGTCTGAAAAATCTTTACATTTTTTTGTGTTTTGACTGGCAGCACATCTGCTGTTGTTCAAGGTGATACCGTTTGAATCCGCCCTGTTTATTAAAATCAGCAGATTAACAAATCTGCTTAACAACGTTTACGTAAAACTTAAACCCTATCGGTGTGTGGGTTAGCAAGCAGAAATTGTTTCCATAATTCCTTTTCTGACGATGCCGAGTCCTTCCTCAGGACTAGTTGCTGTCCAGAGCGTCCAATCGATATAATTACCTGTTTTCTCCTCTAGGGAGTATTAGACGACTTAATACCAGTCAATTACATTGTTGTGGTTGTCTGTACTCGGCGGGAACCACTGATCTGATCAAAACAATAACCAATCAGAATGCAGTCGGAAAAACGCAGACACTGATTCTTGCTGTTTTCCACTGAACAGTACGTTTTCATCAATGGATGATTTTAATACAAGACAGAGTAGTTCTAAGGGTAATTTAGTGTTATCAACTGAGTTGATAACGTAAATTGGCTACCGTAAAGAGATACAAAGCCGACTTTTCGAGCGTTAGCCCTTCGTCGATCGCTCTGACGAAGGGCTAACGTTCGAAACGTCAGCTTTGTATCTCTTTACGGTGGCCAATTTACGCTATCGAGTCAGTTGATGATACTAAATTACCCTATACTCTCCCACCGACGCAGCAACGCAGTTTCTTTAGAAACTTACCCTCTTTATTCAGAGTGCTTCTTAGTTGTTTTCTGTTCCTCAGCTTCCTTCTTTGATGAAACGCACAGTCACAATCCTACCAATTTTTATCAGGCTCTGCAGCTTATGCTCTTTTGTTATTCCATGTTAGAGGTGATTTCCTCCAAAATAACACGAGTATGAAATTTTTTTTGTGAACGGTGACACTCGACCGTGAAAGTAATGTCTAACCTAAACTATTACAACAATGGAACGTCGACTGGTACCTACGTGTCACCCTGAAAAAGACCAAATTTATTGTCCCACGCTGCCACCTCTTCATGCATAAATTATGTGTTTGGAATTAATATTTCAGCTACATGCACGTTTAACCCACTTTTAAGTCGCCTGAGGCTAAGGATTCAACTGAGGGCAGGTAACAACAAAATCGAAAACGGTAAAGTACAAACTTAATTGTGTTGTCCCTAAGTTGTAATTTTCTTCCCAGAGTAATGGAGCTCAAATTTAATGGGATTTTAACAACGGTTTCTAAAAGTTAGGTTAACGGTAAATACTATTTTCTCAATTGGACAGTCAAAAATGTCAACAGACAAGGTGCACACTGACAACATTAGTTAAAAAGGAATTTTCAGGTAACTAAGAATTAGTAACATTTAAATGTTGTCAAAATTTCCCACATGTGGGGGGTCAGGTCATTAATGTAACATTTGCTTTCTCTCTGTTTCTTGACTTTTCGTGATGTTCGAAGCCTTCTAGTGCAACTAATTTTATGTTAAGACACAGAGTAAAATCGCAGCAGTCTCGTCATATTCCTCATTTTCAGAACTTGTTCTTTCACTCGACAGGTTAAAGGGGTACTAACAACTTCCTGCACCCGAATTTTTCCGAAACTTACCTTCGCTTACACTTGAGTCGTTGAAGAAAAAAAAAGAAAAGAACAAAAAGGAAAACAAAAAATAAAAGGGAAATTTGATCATATTGTACCTACGCATCACCTGCTCTCAGTTTTAAATTTTAAGTTTCATCAAAAATTTCATCTATCTGTCTTCTCTCGTGGGTTTAGTTTCTAAAGAAACTGTGGTGCTGCGTCGATGGGGGAGTATAAAAAGATAATTTGGTTTTATCAACTAAGTTAATAACGTGAATTGAACACCGTAAAAAAGTTTCTAAGCTGGCGTTTCGAGCGTTAGCCCTTTCGCTCTGACGCGTGACGGCACTTCCTGACCTACGTTCGGTTTAAATCGTATCTCCCCATGTTCGCTTCAAACAAAAATTTTGAAAATAATATTCTGTGATCCTGATCTTTGCATCTAAAGAATTTCTACCTTCTTCTTCAGATGTTACTGCAGATTGTAATTTTTGGCTGGTTATTCTTCATAGCAAGTGAGTCACCGAACGTATCATAACATCAACCCCATCAGCGACACCCTCGTGCATGCTAGTCTAGCTTTGACGGAAAAGTTTCCAGCAGATTTGTTTTCAGTTTTAGCCCAGTTTCAGTTTTAGTTTTTTTATTTATCGTTTTTACTTGTTTCTTTGTTTGACGCAAGTGAGTCATCTGGCACACTCGTCAGCGGTACCAACTTAAGGTATATCTAGCTCATGCGCAGAGCCATATAATACACGCAAAGCTAGTCATGACCAGCTGTTGCGTCCTTGTCAGGACTCATGTTTATAGCAAAACCGTCAGTATTTGCCCATTACTACTGCGACGGTTGCGAAGCTCTCAAATTGCACCAGTTCCGTCCAAACAATGCAGGTGGTTTCTGTGTGTTGGGTAGCTGTCACTACCGTCATATAGTGCAGGATGAGTAACTAATAGGGGCGGGGGAGAGGGAGGGTAATCCTCGCATTTTCATGATCCAACCTTTATGAAATGGTTTATTCAAGTCAACAACGAGAGAATATCAGGTGGGGAAAAAGCGCGAATCCGAAGAATTCACAACTCGGCGCTCAACAACAAAATTTCTTATTTGATGTAACATTGCAGGAATATTGACATGAAATTCAGATTGGTTCCCTGGGTGTAACCCGTTGAAACCTTACCCCACCCCTTTGAAGAATCCCTGCCACGCCCCTGCCCTTGCTATGTCTCTCCAGTGACTGGAATCAGTTTACAGCACTAACTTAGCTTTGTTCTACGGCTGACAACTAAAAGAGAATATAACAACAATTTTGATCCATAGGAGCAGAATTTAAATGCCACGAGAAAATAGACATGGTTATTCTGCTTGATAGCTCTGGAAGTGTGTCAGAAGAAGTATTTGGAAAGACCAAGAAATTCGCAAGAGATCTTGTTAAACTCTTTGATATTTCAAAAGAAAAGACAAACGTGGCCATCTTAACGTACAGCCAATACGTTCGAGTATTGAGGAGATTCGACGATGAAGTTTCAATAGAATCCGTCTTGAGAGCTATAGATAGAGCCAGATATGAAGCGTCGTTCTCTAGACTGGATTCTGCACTTGAAAATGTCCGGTATAAAATCTTCAAGAAGGAGCAGGGAGCAAGGTCCTCTTCAAAAGGTATGAGAAGGACGCCTCGGTGTTTGTAAACCTTGTGCTGTGTCAACCAATTTGCAAACTATAATCGGGTGATGTATGATAGATATAAAGATAAGACGCTGGTGAGGGCGCTTGCTTTGCACCGACATAGTACACGCATGATCAATTTGATCCAGTCTGAAGTTTAAAAACGATCTTCCACACCATTCACCAGTTTGGATTTCAAAATCTGGATCAATGTCAGTATCTTAACAACTGTACACCACCCCTAACCCAACAACAAGCAACTCATAACAAGATAGGTTTAATGTGAGGGGAGGGGAGGGGTAGGTGTGCAATTGCTCACGTACTGACATTGATACCAAAATCTTTTGTCGAATTGTGGGGATCACTCAGGACATTACCACATCTTAAAATGGAAAAATGTCGGTCCTCGTAGTGTCATGTTAATAAACTTTAAACCTCACGGGAGTTACGTAACCCAGAACTATCAAGGAATCTATTAATATTCGTTTCCGTTCAAAACCGCGTGTGTTGGAATTTTCTTGTCAGTTACAGTTTATTCGTTGTGTATTAAAGGTCTTTTCTTAAAGTGGAGTCGTTTCGCGTTTGAAGAACACAACAGTGGGGCCTGAAATAAAACAATCTGACTGGTTGATTGTAGACTATCACTGACTATTATCACTCTTTAAACTCCTCAATCCTTTGTTGGCTTTACAGGTGTTAAGAAAGTTCTCGTGGATGTGACAGACGGTTTTAGTTCACTGGGAGTCGAATTCACAAAGAAGTTAGCCGGCTCTCTCAAGAGAACTGGCCTCGAGTTATTCTCGGTAGGAACCTCTGATCTCCAGTACAAAAGTGAAATTGAAGTACTAGTTAGTAAGCCGAGCAAATCTCATGAACTCTTCAGAGACCTTAGGAAGAGTTATTTTAAGAAAGATGAAATAGAGCAGTTTGCGAGAGACATTTGTAAAAAGCAATGAAAAGAAATACTTTTGAACAAACATATAACTTGACAAGAAATAAATGATTGATCAGTGTTCAAATGTGTCAGTGCCTCGCCAGGATGGTTTCAGGACTTTTGTGTTCTAGTTCTGATCGGGTACCCTTGCGTACAACATTTGATTATCTCAGTGTCCCCCCAGAACTGACGATTTTTTCTTGTGAAAAAGTTTCTTGAAGTCATAATAGTTGGCCTTTGGCCACGAAATAAATTCTTTACTGACCAACTTCTTTCAGTTTACTAAAGATGGCTGAGTCAAGTTGACGCTTTCCTTTCGGTATGCCTAAGACTTCCAAGTTATTACATTTAAAAAAAAACTCAAAAAATAAGAAGTATGTAGACATACCCATAAAACAAAGTGAAACAGAAGTGCAATTAAGCTTATAAATCCACTCTACCCAATGAATTATATCATTACGTGATGGGCTCCTGATTATATGCATTTCAGCAAAATTCATTGCTGCTATTGTGCTTTCTCCAGGGGCGAGACTCGTTCAGGCCGTGTTGACACCTGGGAATGCATGCGGAAGTTGTTTAGATTTACTGATGAAATGGATTTCAATTTTTTCAGAACGACAGAAACATAACATTTATTTCTGTCAAATATTCTTTCAGCGTTTTGCATATGTTTCCATGGTAACAAATGCTATATGCGCGGATACTAAGCGCCAGAAATACATATAATATACCCATAATGCCTTTCGGTGATGTCTTGAGAGAACTCCCCCGTCTATCACTACACCGGGTAAAATTCCTTCAACCGAAAATAGAAATTGTACCCATAATTCTCCAAATGTAGACTACATTTTCGCTAGTATTTTAAAATCTTCTGGCTTTCCTTTTATTTTGGAATCACCATGAGTAAGTAGCACTTTTCTCGAGGCCTTACATCTCGCTCAATCTTTTTGTTGCTGTTGGGGACTAAATATGATCTCATTTGTCTGAAGGTCGGAAAGCACGCGTTACTTTTAGCTACAAGCCCGAACAGGAAGATGAACTAACCTTGGAAGTTGGAGACATCATTACTAATATAACTGATGTGGACGTTGGTTGGTGTGAGGGAGAATTGAACGGAAAGAGGGGAATGTTTCCAGATAATTTCGTCGAGGAGTTCAGCACGCCTGGCGAGGAAGTAGCAAATGCTGCACCACTTCCGAGCTCCAATTCTAAAACAGGTCAGGTGAAACATGAACTAAGAGTAAGAGAACGTTTCCTTATAGATTATCGAATCTTTTTATTGGAAAAAAAAAAACGTAATTCGGGTTTGGCGGGATTTATTTCATGACAAGCTGTTTCGCATAGTTCTCAAATATCGATTTCATTTAATTCGTATTTGCATATGACTGCAAGTTATATTTGAAGTTGAATAATCTTTCTTGCTAAATTTTCGTGAGTTCAGTAGCCCTGAGTTTTTCAGTTTTAGTTAGAGCTATGTTATACTGAATTAACAAATGGCTTTTAATTTTGCTTATAAATGTCCCCATAACAAAAATCTCGCGTTCTTCCTGTTTGAGATCTACGAAATACTACAGTTTCGATTTATTATTCTCTCTTGAAGCTTGTTTACCTCATTTGTGAAAATTGAATAGCGTTTTCAATTTGGACCTATCTGTTTGCTCTTTAATGTATACTTTGAACTTTCCACTTCGGCTGACATGCATGAATATTACAAGGATATTTTTGTGTGGTATTCGAAACTCTTCCTTAACTGATGTCTACTTTCAATTTATGAGGTTTTCTGATCGCTTTCGAAAGGAGGTTTCTATGTTAATTAGACATTTTCCTCTAACGGTTAACCCTTCCAAAGTGAAACTATCAATTTAACAAAGAGATGAACTGATCAGTGGCAACTTTGGAATTTGAAGTAAGAGAACAGAGCAGTGGCATGAAGGGAAGATAATGTGTCTGTAATGAACCTGCCATAATTCAGTATGTTCTGTTATCAGTTACCAGTTTTCTCTGGAAAAGATTAGATGGTTCCAATAAGATTGGCTTTTATTTGTCCAAGATACAATTTGCTGTGAAATAAATTCCATTTGAACTGCTGATTGAAAGCTATGATCTTAGCAGGTGGGCTGCAGTTTCAGTATCTGCAGTAAAGATGGGATTTGAAATCAAGCTTCTCAGATACCAGCAGTCAAGATTGAGGAGCCAGGCTTGTTTCTTTCAACATCATACCACCTGTAGAGACCTGGGGCAAATGATTGGGTGTGAGGAAAATGGAGGTTCTGATTCCAAGAAAAAGTTCACTTGATTGCCAGTCAAGAAAACTTTCTCTTTTAGACTCTTTTCTTTTCCTTTGGTCTGATTATTTGCCCCTGGGTTTTTTCTTTGTGAATTTTTCTTTAGTAAAGTATGTTTTGTTAAAAATTTTCTTGAAATTGCTTATTGTAGGAAAGAAGGCCAAAGTAGCATTTGATTATGAGGCACAAGATGCTGATGAATTGACATTACATATGGGAGATGTTGTGGATTTTATGGAGGAAGTAGAAGAAGGCTGGTGGAAAGGCAAATTGCATGGAAAAGTTGGTGTCTTTCCATCTAATTTTGTTGAAATGATTGAGGAAGAGGACACCAATCCAAACCAAGACAAGCCAGCACAGATAAAAAGTAATTCACGATTATTTGACATATTACATGTGCATGTATACTCTGGACAGCCAGTTGTTGTATTGTATCAAAATATTACTTAATTTTTGCACCTGAAACTAAATTAGTTTTATACAGGTGTGTATACTAATTTTTGCATTTATCTGCTCAAAAATGCCTGAATTCAATTACAGTCCACTCCCTGGGTTAAATGTGTTAAAAAATCCCTAATGTTTTTTTCCCGAGGCTCTCAATAAATAGAAAAACATCTCTCTTTATGTCATGACCAAGTTTGAAATTTTACCTTTTTTCTTATTCCATTCACTCAAGTGAAGCATGCAATTTTTACCAATCCTGACAGTATGTGGAATGAGTATCATACATGAATCTGTTAATTGCTTAGTTTATCATAGGATTTCTGTGGCTCTGCCTTAGAGCCTCAAAGCAAGAAACCTGAGGGTCTGAGATTTGATTCCTAGTGAGGGCTCAGAATTTTTTCTTTGTTTCATGCTTATGACAAAATGAAAAAACTTCTTCCTCTAGGTCCTCCAGTAATTTCATACAAGTACAGTACACTTGTTGATTGATCTACTGATTTTAAAACTAGAGTGTGTACAAAACCATGCCATCCTCAATAACAGCAATGTCATAACTTGTGAAGAGAACTTGAGTTGGTGGCTTGATAGTGTCCACACAATACATTTCCTTTAAAACTATTGGGTAATTTTTATTGATTTTCATTCATTTCAGCTGAAAAAGAGCCAACTGTCAGTCATGGTCGAATAGGAGTTGCAGTACTCGAGGATCATGATGCTGGTATCAATAAAAGACATTCTGGTGTAGAAAAGGCTAAGCAGTTGCCTGGAGGGGGTATGGGATTTGGTAACCTCGTTAACCCCGACATGCTTGCTAAGAAACTCAAGAAAGTCCATCATGACGAAAAGAAGGAGAAAAAAGACAAACTTGAAGATAAAAATGTTCCTGCTGAACCAAGCAAGACTGCTGCCACTGCAAAGGCACCTTTGGTATGACTTTATAAATTTTCTCTCTAAGTCTCTAGGCCTTTATCTTCCGAATGCCAGGAAGAAACAAATTTATAGACCTTGGTCATGTATTATGTTTCTTATGAGAGTCAAAAATTATATTGATGATATTTGGCCAATGGATGATGAAAGGCACAATTAATGTTTACTTGCAGATTTACTAAGGTTAAAGTGATATTTACCTCTCATGGTTAGAAAAATTTAGCAAAACTGGTGGGAAAAAAACCAGATATTTTTGAGGACATAAAGATCACTTCATGACATTGTTTTGTCCTCAAGTGCAAAATCATTTGCACCGACCAGAATCATAAATTTGCATGACTGTATACCTTGAATGTGTTGCAAGGAGAAATTCTATAAACAGGATTTGGTGTGATGTCAGCACAGAATTTACAGTTTTTGTCCATTTAGAATCAAGACTTCAAAATTTGTTTAAGTGTTGATACTTGACTGGACTTATTGTAACTTACAGGGGTTTTAGTTTTAGGTAAGCAATAAACAACACTATTCAGCATAAAATCCAGTGATATAATCTTTTACAGGGTGCCAAATCAAGGCCTGCACCCCCTGTTCCATCCACTCCTCCAATAGTTCAACCAGGTATATTTTTTGCATTGTTCACCCTTTATACCCTTATATCAGTATGCATATTCTCCATACTGTTCTCTATGCATTTCATATGGTACCTACATGGAGAATTTGTCTTGAACAGTTAAGAGCTTCTTTGGTAGGTGGTCTTTCCTTTGTTCTCATGACCTTTATTAATTAATGTTTCATCAGATATGATACTGTAAGCATAAATTAAATGCTGGTCACTCGTAGGGGCTAAAGCTCAAGAGCTATGTTAACCATTTACGCCATGATATGGCAAGAAAGAGCTAGTTTTAATACTGCTGTTTCATTTACCATCTAGTAGATCTGGTTCATGCAAGTGTGTTTGTGCTAATCTTACGTATTTTATTTTTAGCCAAGAAACTGACTGAACGTGCAAAAGTCATGTTTGATTATGAGCCTGAAAATCCTGATGAACTTAAATTAAGAGAAGGAGATATTGTCGTTGTTACGAACCAAAACATTCCTGACACAGAGGGCTGGTGGGAAGGAGAGCTAAATGGAATAGCTGGTGTCTTCCCTTCTAACTTTGTTGAACTGCTACCAGTAGGTGCAGAAGAAGTTTTATCAAAGGTATTGGGTTTTTTTTTTCTTAGCACCTGATTTTATTGTGCTCTAAGATTAAATTGTGCTTCAATCCTTCACCAAAATCTTGGCAAAGTTCAGACAAAAGATTTGAAAATGAACACATGTAGCCAACAGTACCCTGCAACCCTTTTGCAATGTTGGTTAGCACCCTGGAAACAGAGAGAAAATTGTAGCTGGTTTAAAAGTCACTAATACAGTGTAGAAGTGGGGTGCATCCATCTTGGAATTCTTCTATAAGAAATAGGATTTTCACAACAGATAAGCACATTTTGCCAGATTTGGGCATAGTGGTGTGGGTGTTCCAATGGTGTTTAACCAGGATCATACAGCTGTACACTTTAAGAAGGTTTCAGTCCACCAATTACTCTAGTTTCTTGTGCCTATGGTTGCATGAAATTGCACAAAGTTTATTGAAATTTAAATTTAGTTATGTTTTGTCTTTTGGTGACTTGGTGCACTCAATATTTCTCTAGTTTCAAATATCCTTCTCTCCTCAAAAGTGTGAAACTCATGATAATAATAATGAATACAATACTGTTTAATATTGTTGAGCACTCCTATCATTAGCTGATAATATTAGTTGAACTTTACTTAGTTTTTACTTCCTCCAGAGTGACTGAGCTGCCATTAGAAAAGTTGCTGGCTGGAATTTTACAAAAGGGATCTCAATGTTTGTATGTCAGAGAGAAAAAAAAGGGTTTATCTGGAGGTTCTACTGTGTTGTACATATGAACACTGACACTGCTATTGCCTTATTACCAGGCTCCTGCTCCTGCTCCTGCTCCTGCTCCTGCTCCTGCTCCTGCTCCTGCTCCTGCTCCTGCTCCTGCTCCTGCTCCTGCCCCACCTCAGACTCACAAGAAAAGTGTTCCAGTTTTGCCTATGAAAGATGAACTGAAAAAATCTCCAAGTAAGTATTGTGGCCTCTGTTGCACTCCTTTTTGTAATAAATTGGGATACTTTGACAAAGGCAGCAACTCAACATCATTTTGGCCCTCCTGCTCTTTCAATGTTTTTTTTCTCTCGGCACATTTGCACCCCTTGTGTTGTAAATCCATGTGGAAAGGATTAGAGGAATTTAATTTGTTCACACACCTGTAGTATAAATTATGTAACAGTACTGTCTTTGTACTTGTATCAAAGTTGCCTGCAGATACAGGTAGTGATTTAAGCCTTTGGGACCACTATTTTTGGATCTCTGCATCTGCAGATATTTGCTAAAGCCAACTTTATACGCTTGAAACCTGTTTGAGGAGGTAGCTTAGCCAAGTGGTTTGAGGAGATCAATCCATAGGCTGCACTCCTTAAATAGCCAATGTTCTGCCTTGGGCAGGATAACATTTTTAACCATTTTGCGGTTATTTATACATACATTTTAAATATTGTTCATTTATGTTGGCCCCAAATTGCCCCATGGAAGCTTGGGAATAATTGATTCAAATATGTGTTGCACAACCCTTGAGCTGTTAATAATAGATTTGTTAGCTCATTCACTTCTCTGTTTTTGATAGTGTACCTGTATCTCTCTGCTCAAATCCACTCAGATGTGGTAGACTATCAGTTTAGTGCACTATGACCCCAATTGCTTCTCTGTGCAACTTTTGTGTGATGAATTACAAATCAAATCCTGACAAATTTCCTTCCTCTGGTTTAACTTTTTGTTAACCCTTCACTCCCAAGATATCATTATTTGTTCTCCTTACTGTCTGCCATATCATTCTCACTGTGTTTGTTCAGAGAATTTGGTAGTGGATCAACTGAATCATGCCCTCATGATATTTTTCTCTATTCTCATCACTTGTCTGCTTGATATTAAATTGATATAATTATAAGGAGAAATTCTGTCTTGGTCACTCATGGGAATTTAAGGGTTAACTTTTGGATTGTGCAGTTATGACTTGCGCCATGTTTATTTCATTTTGTTAAGAACTATCAAGGAAACATTCCCCTCCTGTCTCTCCTAAAGAAGAATCAAATGCTGATGCTATCCCAGAAGTCAAGAAACCTGTCAAAGATACAAGTGGGGAGCCCCCAGCTCCAGTGCCAGCCAAACCAAAGCCACCAGTGGCAGGTCAGAAGCCTGTTTTACCACTCAAGAAACCTTTACCAATCCATAAGAAACCTGCCACTAAAGGTATACCAAAGAAGCCTGAGAAGAAAGCTGAGATTGAAAATAGTAGTGTTGCTAAGAGTACTGAGGAAATGAAGGATCTTGTTGATGGCCTTTCGGCAGAGAAGCAACTATCACAGGAAGAAGGGATCAGTAAACCTCCTGAGATCAAGATGGAAAATGTAGAAGGTGACCTCCTTGTTTTGATGATAGCTTAAGTTAATTTAGCCTACATGAAGTGTTCCTAAGTGAAGGGACTACCCTAAGTAAGTACATGTACACATATATGGCAGTGTAGTTTATGCCATGTACACAAAGAGCAGTCCAACCATTGAGTAGTTAACTATGAAGTTTTTTTTTTGTAAGATTTAAAGTGAGTGTTTTTTTGCTGAAAAGGTGGTATTGTTAAGTATTAGTTTTGATTGTTGTAGCTTATCTTCTTGTATACATCTTAAGTTGATGACAGAAGCTGATGGCAAACACTGCAAAATACTGTAATGTGTGAAGTTTGCTTTTTGCATACTATGAGATGTAACCCTTTTAAAGACAAATTTCTACCAAATAGCAGTTCGATCAAAATAACAGTACTATAAGATATGAGTTGCAAGCATTGCTGCATATAAATGTAAACCTGTATGCATTTATTCATTACTGTTCTTTGCAATTTCAAGACCTTGCAGCTGTATGTTAAACATTTCTACTTTTATGCAGCCAAATCACTGGTATATCCAGCGACTGCTCAGAGGCATCAGTCTTTTAACAGGTGTTGAATTAGCAAAAAGTTGAATTGGTGGCTTTTAAGAGTGGTAACATAATGATGGCCAATTAAACCTTGTTGGGTACAACGTCATGAGGAAATTTTGGTTGTTCAAAATAACTCTTTGTTTCATTGCAGAAGGAGTGTCCTTAGATGACATCCCAGCCACAGAGACATTAAATCACCTGACTGCCAACCGAGCAAAGAATCTGCAGAAGAGGCCACCATCCAAGGTTTAGCAAGTCCTTGTTTGTTGAAATAATATTATTTTGATTATCAGTTTTTTGCTGGAAGTACTTGTACTGTAGCAAAGCCAAGTGGTTAAATTTGTGACCTGCAAATTGTTAATTCGAGCTCTGAACCAGCTACAGTATAGCCAACTAAATTACTTTTTGCCTATATGGATCTTGTTGATCTTCTTAATCGTGAAAGCCTTTGCACAATGATTAACATTACTGTTAGTAAACATTGGAATGTTTTTCAATAATTAATGCCTGGGGCTGAGCAAACTGTTGTGATCTTTCACTTGCGAACTCACTGAGAATGGCTCTCTCCTCAGCACTTATTTATTAAGACATTTGCCAAGAACTTAGTCAAATAAGTTTTCTTTAGCGTTGTTTATCTTGCTGACTTCTCCTCCTGCTTTTTAGTTGGGAGCAGTTACTTATCACTCTCCTAGGCTCTTTGGATTTTGTCAATTATGTGTATACTACCAGCAGTTTTGATATAGATCTGATGAAAACGTTTAAACTACAGTGTACTTTTGTTGTAGGAAGGACGAACGGACTCAGCTCGCTTAAGTGGAGGCTTACTAGAAGAGCAAATAGCGGTAGGTTGTTATGTTTATTCCTGTTGGGGGGAGGGGGCGGGGGGTTAGATTTGTGAAACGAAATTAAGCAATCACGGAAGCCAGACGGAAGAAAGGTTAACATTGTAAGAAGCCAGTAAAAATTTGAACGATTTTGTTTCCTAGGAAACTAACAAACAGCCTCCAGAGCGTCCTAAAGAACCGCCTAGAGAACCTTCCTGGAAAAAAGAAGTTAGGGAAGCTCGGGAAAAGAAACAGGTTGCAGAAGAAAAGGTAAGGGTAATCGGTAAAAAATTTTGTTAGACTTCTGTTTCAGTTATCGTAGTTGTTGCTTTTGTTGTGTGAGGCTCAAAATGGCGAAAGTTTAGCAGTAACCGAAAATCAAACAAAAAGGAAGGCACTCGCAAAAAGCTTTTGATAAAGTAAACAGCTGTCTATTTTTTATTTTAAGCCACCTCCTTTGCGGTCGTCCAAAACGGAGGCACTAGAGAAACGAAAATCTCTAAAAGAAGAAGTGCCCGTACCACCAGTCCAAAAAGTTGAGCCTTTTACAACAGCGTCAGGTGAGGTGGAGAAGCTGCGAAAGGAGATTGTGGAGCTACGAGAGATGATGGCTAATATGGATAAGAAACATGACGATGCTATCAAGAGAATGGAGGAAAAGTTTACCCTGGAAATAGAAGGACTCACAAATGACTTTGATGAAGAAAGGAAACGCAATGCAGCGCTCAAGGTGGAAATAGACAGAATTAAAAGGCGTAATGCTCGCCATGATACTGGAACCTCAGCTTGACTGAAGAGAACACAGGATCTTTTCATTTTTTTTTTTTTTTCCGCGGCAAAGGTAAATTGATACTAGTGTAGATGCGAGGAAAAAGATAGAGGAAAAAGGTGGTAGGACATATAACTCATAAATTTATTGAACAGAAATAACCAATGCAAGTCACTAACAGAACAGTAATTCGCCACAAATTCCACAGGAGAAGCTGTGATGATACTACCGACACTTGGTGGTACATACTTACATACATGTGATAACCACGGTTTCGAGTCAGGAGTTAGTTCAGTCACACACGACTGCAATTCGATTTAACAATGATAATTATTTTTAACAGCCATGCATACTTACCTTTCAGTCAATAACACTTTGGCAAGGTACAAAAATCATGAAATACGACAATAAACAGGAGAGGAAATTGGAAAGAATTGCAAAAGAAAAACATGAATGATAAAAGCTTGATTTTGCGTTATACGTTTTCCCCATGTCATCGGTCACCTGAAGTCACCACTCTGTGTCTTTATAACAACTGAAAACTAAAAAAAACCCTACTAAGAGAGGAGAAGTATCAGAGCCGTAGAAAAAAATGATTTGATCACATATCATTATTTTTTTTTACAATTGATATGGAGTGCAAATCGTTAAGCTTCATTTGTTTTCAATATGTACAGATTTGCTGAGTCAGGTGCTTTTGTTATTGCCTGTCTTCAAACTTTGTAACCTGTACAGCTTTTTTTGAAAAGAGATCAGAGGTTCAACAGTAACATTTTCTTTCTCTCTTTTTTTTTTTAATCAAATCAATGTACAAGCATTGTTAACATATATCCTATTAATGTTTCTTGGGATAACTATTTTTGTCCGATGGTGTTTTACGACAGTGTCTTCAATAACTAATAGAGGAAAAAGGTGGAAGGACATAAAACTCATAAATTTATTGATCAGAAATAAGACGTTCTTGTCATAAACTGGAATGATCATGTGTGAATAGGTTAATTTGTAGCTTTTAACACCTATGTATCTCCTAATGATTTCTTCTTCACCTAAATCATGGCTGCATCTATGAAGGGTATTTAAAGGACTATTGGATCTGGAAAGCAGTAACACGTTTGCTTCAACGAAGTTTTGGGGTACTAATTAAGGGAAGGGGGTAAAAAATGTTCACAAAAAAATAATTAAGTTCGTTTTTCTTTATTCAGGGTTATATCAGAGTAAAGAATGGTCTAAAAAACAGGAAAACATTATGAACAGTTAGAGTAGATTGTCGTTCTCCAAGTACGATTTGTTTGGTTACTCTCAATAGGAAACAGTACTTCATAAAATAACAAAATATGTGAAAAGGATTTCCTTTTTAATTTTTTTGAATAATAGCAAATTGCAAACTTCTGTCATATAAAATTATACAGGCAACATCATAACAAGGGTGGGAAGGGTCCAAGTGCAAGGAAAACAAAACTTTTCCACCCATTGGATCATGATGATAGCTTTCGAATTTGAAGTTTGAACATATTTTCTAGGTTAGTGTTAAACTCATTTGGGGCTATTAAAGGTTTCAAAGTTTAAACCTATTTGGGGTTATCAGAGGTTTCACATTTAGCCTCTCAAGTGAGTTTGGCTCTTTCCCTCCATTGTGAGCTTGACCACTGTTTAAAAATTCACGGCTTAGCTGTTGGTGTGTGGACTGCTTCGTAACATTTAGTTGGTAGAATTTCATTTATAGGTGCAAAGTCAAAGTGAAAAAACAAACAAACAAACAAAACGTGAGAATTATGAGGGGATTAGCTTCTGGTTCTTTGGTTTGTTCGCGGGTTCGTTGACAGTGAACAGTTACCTCTTTTTACGTATCTTTTTTTTTGTTGTTGTTTTAGTTTTTTTCTATAGGGTTATTTCAATACAGGTAAAAAAAGTAAGACTAGGCCCCAAAAATAGTTCGTGACACAGATAGCTATTCCTGATGCGGAGTCTAAGGTCTTCGAAAAAGGCATAGAATGAATTTTTTTAAAGTAGAAATTTTCTAATAGTTGTAACCCCGTAAATCAGTTGTCAATTTTACAGGAGGGATAGTGTCGAAAGGTCATATGCATAACTTTTCTAGATGAAATTTAGAATTGCGTTTAGAATTCACACGCTTATTTGACTTCAAGTCCACTTTAACAACCACAGAATCGTTGCAGAATTTCGTCAAATAATTGATAGTTTTGATAGAATAGTAGGAACTTTTATAATTAGTTAGAATAAAATGAGAGTGTAAAACATGTCCCTGGTCTTGATTAAAAATTGCGACATTCAGTTTTTTTTTTTTTCGGTCTTGTTGTTTTTGGTTTGGCTCTTTAGTAGCGCCATGCAACAGAGTAAAGGCCGTCGAAAACTAGTGGGTATTCTCTGGTTTTTGATTAGGGCCACGATCACTTTCCCACTGACGAAGGACTAACGCTCGAAGCATCAGCTTTGGGAACTCTTTACGGTGGCCAATCTACGATATCAACTCAGTTGATAAAACCAAATTAACTTGTCACCAAACAGTAGCCACAGAACTAAATCTTCGCTTTACCCTTGTGCTCTGTGTGTTTTCTGTTGCGGCGTTACGAACATGCATGCCACGAAGCGAGCGCACAGCGTAATGTGAAGTTTACGGGAACGTTTACGCTAAGAATTTCGCCGAAGACAACCAGCTGTAGACGTATTGTAAAAGACGTTGGCATGGACTCACGGGCCTTGGTTGGCAAGACCTTACCGCTTTTGTTGTGGTGTTCGTTTATTTACAAAATCAACTATCGACTTTTCTCATCATTCGTGCGAAATGAATTTTTTTTTAATGATGGGTCTTTTCTCTCAAGAAAGGAGATAGGTTTTATCATTCAAAATCGTACAGTCACGATCTTTCATGGATCAATCTGCAAACAGGATTTCGCTTTACGAAACGTCGTTCCTTTGGTCTCATTTCTTCTTGTCCTGAGAACGAGGTTGGATCTTGCGTGACCTCTGTTTCCGTGAGAAGACTCAGGATCCCTGTGGCCATTTAAATATGTCACGCAAAAATCTGCAGTCACAAGTTCGGCATATTGGCGCCACATGCAAAGCTACAGCATGCTGAAAATCTGAAATCTGGAGATGTTTTATTAGATTTGACCAAGTTCTGTTATCGTGCTGAAGCGCTTTATGCTGATGTATATCCTAAATTGCACAAAAGCAATGTTGGAGAAAACTAAACGCAAAACGACACCAACAGTAACCCTGAAGGGACGAATCAAGTGATAGGTGGTTGAAGAATTCACATGATATACATCCCATCTTTAAAGGCAGACGTAGCAAACTATACGAGTGATCGAGGTACCCTCCAATTGTAAATCAAAATGAAAAGGATTGGAAGGTCAAACTGACCGATCAGGGGTCCCCTGAGCGTAAGCGTTCTCGTTCTTTTAGGGCGCGAATACATGGCCTGCTGCCAGTGGATCAAAGTCCGTTGATGTTGTTGTTGTTTTCATTATTCCTTGTTCTTCCGTTCTGTTTGATTTCCCACCGGAGTTACCAGGTTTTAAGAACCCTGGGGCATCTTTCTCGGGAGACCATTGAATGCAAATAATGTAACCATTAGTTTGAAATTCAACCTCTTTCCCATGGTCTTTCTTCACTCGCTCTTATAAAAGAAAGAGATGGGATCCTGGGAACAAGGTTGTCTGAGAACTTGGACAATGTCGGACGAAAGTAAAGCAAACGAAGGGCAATTGACCCTGATACGTCCAGTAGTCGACAAGGATGAGGCAGTTCGTCTAGCTTGTACACTGTATGGCCTAAAATTATCAGATATCTGTCATGTCAAGGAATTTGAAGGTTATGATGATCGAAATTTTTACTTGAAAGGAACGCTTCCACATCACGTAGATTTTGCACATGACCGGCTTAGACAGAATGGAGATGAATTCGTTTTGAAGATTCTAAACCACGTGGATTCCCAAGACATTGTTTATGTGCAAGGGCAGAACGAAGCTTTATTATTCCTAAAAGAAATGGGATTTAACTGCCCTGCTCCGATTAAAGCTTTAAATGGTGAATATGCTGTCACTTGCGCAATTAAGTGCGGGAATGCAGAGACAAGCGATGGCAACAAACAGCTTGAGCGAATTCATGTCGTTCGACTTCTTAGTTTCGTTCCAGGGAAGCTTCTCGTGGATGTTCCTTACAAGGCTGAACTTCTCTTCTCTCTGGGTTGCTATACCGCCAAGATGGATAAAGTACTACAGGTATTTGATTCACCTTAAACTCGTTAAAAGACCACGTGGCGTTTATTAAATTTACTCAAGAGTATTATTAGTAGTAAGGGGGTGATTAATTTTTGGGAAGATATGCATAATTTTGTCCATGGTACCCAAGCCTATGACAGAAGTACTATTGTAGACATTTGCTGCTTTATTAGAATGAAACATTTAATACCTTCATTATGAAATTACTGCTGATCCTTGCAATCTGATTGGCTCTCATTGGTGTGACTCATCAACAAATCACACCATTTTTTGCTCTTAAACACATTTTTTCTTAGCCAATGAGAAAGCTTCACTAAAAATAAACAATCAGATTTCAAGCCAGAGTAACCAATCGCATTGCAGGAAATGAAAGATAAGACTTGCAATTCACAAACCAGCATAGTACTTAATTAATAAAATATTTGTAGGGAATAAATAATCATGTCTTTTAACAATTTAATTTGCAATTTCAAAGATTAGTGTCTTTACTAATATACCCCTTGAGGAGTGTATTGACTTAGCGGTCAATTACATTTCCAAGGGCAATTCCATCAGTAAGTTAAGCAAATCTGAACTTGGAAGCCTCTTCACTACAGCTACCACCCAGACTCATTTCATATTTTATTCTTTCTATGATCAAATAGATGGCATAGCCATGAGGTCTCCCCTTGCTCCTGCCTTAGCTAATCTTTTTATGGGACATCATGAAAAACTTTGGCTGAAAAATTTCAATGGCTCTACAATTTTATTTTATTGCTGGTATGTTGATGATACTTTTTGCTTATTTCACTCAGAGCACAATACCACTAAATTTTTTGACTATATCAATTCTAGGCACCTCAACATCAGGTTCACTATGGAAAAGCAGGTTAATCACAAATTACCCTTTTTAGATGTCCTGATTGACAACAATGACCCCAATTCTTTTCTAACCAGTGTTTACCACAAGAAAACTTTCACTAGGTTATTAACAAATTATTTCAGCTTCATCTTGTACTCTTACAAAGTGGGTCTCATTAAGACTCTCGTTGATAGGGCCTACAAGGTTAATAACACCTGGTTAGGGTGTCATGAGGACATTAACAAGCTTACTGATATTCTAAAAAAGAATCTTTTCCCTGCCCATTTAATTGAAAAGATTATTAACCATTACATCTCTGAGACCCAAAGCAATCATTATCCTGGGCTTCCCTTCCCTTTACTTTAAGCTACCCTACATAGGCCACTTTCCTGCTATCACTCCAAAAAAGATTTGCCATTTTATAAAGCGCTACTGCAATGACTTGGATATTAAGCTGGTTTTCTCTTCCTTCAAGATTGGCAACTTGTTTGGTGTGAAAGACCCTGTCCCTGACGGGCTCCATTCACATGTGGTTTATAAGTTTGTATGTGCCGGCTGTAATGCCTGTTACGTCAGTGAAACGTGCTGACATTTTTCCACACATGTCAGAGAGCACTCAGTCAGTGACAGCACCTCTCACATTTTCACACCTCTACTGGTTTTCAACTTAGGATAAAAGAGGTTATTCATATTCAAAGGGAACAACCATCCTTGAATCAATAATTACACCATGTAAATCTAAAACTATCCTTTTAATTCTTACACTTTCATGCTTTACCTCTTTTCTTGTTGTCACCATTTATCATAATTAGCATTGTTCTACTTGCTATATAATTCAACTTCCAATGCTTTGTACATTAATTCACTACAGATGACAGAAGTTTCTGACAAAATATGTTACAGACTTAAAAAGTTTTGTCACTTTATTTACTAGATTAAAGAAAGTGGTAATTGAACTTCATGCAATTTTGATCTGAAACCATATTTGTAATTTTAAATAATACTTGTGCTGCACGCTTGTTGAATTTTGAAATCACACATAATTTCAGACCATATTGCGCTCCACTCAGTGTAAGTACCACTATTAACTACATATGATCGTTGCATGAACTGCAATGCTGTAATAGTTCAACACAGTTTCAAACAGTGGCATAAATAACAACAGGAATTATGAATTTACTTGATAAAAAAATTAGTTTAGTTTGATGGGAGCATAGTTTTTTCCTAACTGTGTTATATTTTCACACAATGTGAACAATTTCTGGCATGAGCCACATGAACCAAACAAGTGAAAAACTTTCTACCCCCCCCCCCCCCCCCCCTCTGTTGCTAAGGAGTCACAATATGAACAATATTGAAATTAAGTTATCGTTATGCTAACAGCATTTACCTTTCTGGTAACAGGAGGAAAACTTTATGTCATCCATGTCATCTTCCTTTGAATACTACCTTCATCTCTGATTTTTTACTTGCAACATTACAACTCTCCATATATCAGGACATGTTTTTAATCTGGACTTGCCTTTTTTTTCTAGGAATTTAACCATCCTGGTGTCAGTTCTTTAGCCAAGAAGGAGTGGGATTTGTCCCAGATACACACTATTAAAAGTTACATTCCTAGCGTAACTCAAGATGACAGAGAACAAAAAATGTTAACTCTCATTTATATCAAGTTTACAAATGATGTTCTTCCACAGCTCAAGAATTTCTCAAAACAAGTAATCCATGGTGATCTTAATTTTGAGAACATACTCGTTGAGCCAAATCAGGGTGGGGAGGAGTATGAAGTAGTCAGCATCATAGATTTTGGAGACATGAGTGTCTCTTATAGGTTGTTTGATGTTGCTATCAGTATGATGTACGTAATTCTGCTTGGAGTACGACAAGGGCACTCGCACAATGAGGCTATACAGATGGCTGGTCATGTTCTATGTGGCTATCAAAGTATTTGGAGCTTGACTCAGTCAGAGCTTGGGCTTTTGTACTGGTCAGTGGCTGCCAGATTCTTCCAATCCTTTATAAATGGAGTGTACAAACAGTCCTTGGAACCTGAGAATCCCCATATGTCAGATGATTGTGAGTTAATAATGGGTATTCTTCAATCTTATACAACCTTGACAGGAGAAGAGGTTTTGAATTTGTGGTTATCACTTGCCTAAACATGCAAATTCAAGCCCTGACTTGAAAATGCCAGAAAGAAACAAACATACGCAGTTAGGTGTTATTTGCACAGCGCCTCATATATCTACTGTGGGTAATCAATTGGTAAAAGATCCTTCTACTTTCACTATCTCTCAGATAATCTAAGTGAAATGTAAGGTTTATATTTGTATAGTTTTCTGCAGTATGGGATAAGTTTGGTGTTGTTCGGTAAAGTTCGCTGTAGTTTGGTGAACTATCTTTTGCACTCATTCTGAAACAACAAAATGCTCTGTAGCTGGCTGAACACTGCATTTAAGTATGAGTGGGTCATTAACAGTGTTATTAAGCAAGTCAATGCTTGACAATCTCAAACTTCATGAAGGAAGCCATGCCAAATCATGCATTTTTCACATAGCATGGACTGGGAGATTTGCTGTGAACATAAGTCTTCAATGTTCTCTTCTCTCTGAAATCTTATCCTGCAACTTATTGAGTCACTATGTAGAAGAGTATTTGCAGAGCAAACATAAACATCCTTGCATCGTTACAATGTTTTTACCTGCTGGTAGCAGCACTTAAAAGTTATCAAGGCACCCCTTTAGATTGACATAGTCAATATCTATATATATTTTTTTATCATCATTTTCATCATTAGTATTATTATCAAACCATCATTTAGCCTTCCACTAGAAGACAGCTTAGGTATCACTTCATTGGTTTTTAGGGGTGTCACTTCATCTTTAAAGTAGTTGGGTTTTGCTAAGACCATTTTTGCATAGGCTGGTTGTGGGAAAGGAAAGCTGCAGGCCTTTACAGGAATACCCAAACACGCTTAGTGACATTAGAAGCTAGAATAAGTTGCTTGACCAACAGGACGAGGGGTTTACATTTTTAAGGCTTATGGAAGCACGTGCATGGCAAGCACAAGGTGCTTAGGTCCTCGGAATACCTTCCGACGGAAGGTGTTCCGAGGGGAAGAAATGAGAAAACTCCAGCAGAACGGAACAAATATTGAACATTCGCTTCAAGGTATTCTTTTGTCTGAAGGCCTACCGAGGTGCGCTACGCGTGATGGTTTAACAGGAATTAAATCACAACTGCACGTGCCTGACTGTACAAAGATTGTCGCTCACCACGATTATCAAGAGGAAACGGTAAAGACTTCCTGTTCTTGCTTTTATCTCACAAATAAAAATTTAATATTATACTTGAAAGATCCATGACGATGAGTTGTTTCTAAATTTTTTTTGCAGTTCATTTCAGACATAAAACACTATCTCCTTCTGAGGTCACGATTTGTAATTTTAACACAATTTTACTCACGTCTATTTTCTTAAGGCAGGAAGTACTTTTATAGCAGAGGATCTTTTGTTACGTAAGATTTTATCCTCGTGTAGCAACAATGACTTGTTTCAAGAATTTTCTTTCCTTGTTTGATTTTTCCAAAAAAAAAAAACGAGAAAACTTTCTTTTTCGATATGGAAAACAATATTAGTCATTTGTGCCCTGAGGCAAATCTCAGAACTTTTTTCATTAACCTTACCGGATAGGAGCGATTATTTCTGTCCTTTGAATCACAGTTAAAATTTAGGAAAGCACGCATCCGGGAAAAACAAGAGAATTACAACGGCACAATGGCGCAAAAATGTGTGTTTTGGAATTTCAGTCATGCATGTAAATAAGGATATTTAGAGGATAAAAGAGAGGAACGCGGACACTCTAAATGATCAAGGTCAAGTCCTTTGTCTTGAGTATCAGGAGCTTTATTTAGCTTTCGCTGACGTGTTGTTTATGCGATCAATTGTATTATTATTAAAATTTGGAAACGGCGGGACACACAAATAGCGGTCACGTAGTTCTAGAAGATTTTATTCAGCTGTTAGCTCTTCAAAATTTACGATATTTACAAGACTATATTTTAAATAAAATTCTCAGACCTTGTCTATATTTACACTTAAATATCACTCTGATAAAAATTACTTAATCTCTGATGAAAATATATCTATCTTTTGGGTACACACAACACGCTTCTCAGTAATAATTTCACAATAATTCGAATATCTGAATGAATTTGTTCTCTCTGATCGTGCTGGTAAGTTCTGTAGTTTCCAGGCATCTAATCTTTAGTACTAATGCCCATCCAAGACCAGCCCACGGAGGTCCCCTAACCTCACAATCGAGTCAGGTCTCGTAAACAGCTAAGGCCTAGTTGTTTGCTGTATCTGGAGGATAATTTTTGCACACACGTTTAGTTCATCGAGGTACCGTTCATTAAACGAATTAACTATGAGTCTGTACAAGGAATGCACACTGGAGTCTCAGTAGATGAGGCAATTCTTTCCTCAGCAGATCATGGCAGCCGCCTCCCTTGTTCTTAATACCCAAAGTTTGTGAAGCAAGGGTCAGAATGATAAGGTAGTTTAAACACACTCCCAGGATGACTTGCTAAGGTTGTGCTCTCTAATCCACAATGTCGCTGGCTTGTTCCATACACATACAGCGCAGCTTGCTCGTATCTTTTCCTAAACATGTTCTCTTGTTGAATTTCCTTAGCGCAAAGATCCAGAACTTCGGGCGTTAGAACTTTGGAGTTTGTCCTCTTGATGGCACGAGGTCTGATTTCTTTACTCTCCATAACGGCGAGTGTTCGTTATTTTCCGCTATCTTTGTCTTTATGAGGAGGATATCTCTGCGGCGGAGGTCAATGTCACCGCTGCTTCAACGTCTCCGTATCACTATGTTTTTCTTAGATCTGACGGCTTTTATGTGCGCTTAGATATTTTGACGTCGACAGCGTGTCTAGAGATAGATTAGTGCAGCTTTTTGTTTATGCAGAAGAAACCCCTGCTAGGCTGCCTAAATTTGGTATTCACGTGTGACCTCTGATGCCACCTGGCGTATGGAATAATATTTTCACCAATAAATTGCCTCTTCAGAGTTGCTGAAATGGGATAAGTCGAATGTTCGCTGTGGGCCAAGTTAGAAAGTATTCACGAGATAACGCCACTACCTGCCAAGATTCCGATCTCTGCCCTTACTCAACCTCGGCAATTTAATGATCATGCATTCTAGGAAAAGAACATGAAAGCGTTAATCTTGAGTGACAGGTCTGAGTCCCGGAAACCCATCAACAGTTATATCGCGCGTGGGCACCAATTAAGCAGTTTTCATTTTCTTCCGCTCTGATACGCTCGTTTCAAAATTGCGGTTTTGTTCTAAAATTGATGATCGTGTTTTTCCTGTTTGACAGAGCGACTGGATTAATTCTTTTTGTGTCTCTTTGTTGCGTGCTTTGGTACTTTTATCGAGTTGATCTTAAAAGTCGTTTAACAAGACATCTATTGCAGATTAGCTGGCGTTTATTCAAAATAACGATTTAACGATGTAAAGTTTAATATGACGTCGTCATAAGAAAAACAAGAACGTGCTAAGTATACTGTACCTCGAGAACTGATGATGTTAGCACTCTGTTTTCTTTTTATTTTTCACTTTCCTTTATTCCCGAAAAATAAAAATAACAAAACATAAGCGTCATTTTTATTTTCTTCATATTGTTGCGTGGATATTTATTTTTAAAGTGGTATAATACTAAATCCATATCGAGTAATACAACGATATTTACACTTTTGCAACACGAGTTAAAAAAAAAAAAAAAAAAACGAAGACATCATTTCATTTTTCCCACCGTTTTTCCCTACGTTTAAAATTTCTTTAGTATACCTCCTCGTTCCTCACCACAAAAAGGCGGATATTATTTTTTCGGTTTCAAATACCAGTCTGAAACGTGTAGTTATATATTGTTGTGACAAATTGCTTTGAACGAAAATAGCAAAAAAAAATTTTATCTGATTTTTGTTGTTAAATATAGGCCGTTTTATAAACTGAGCTCACGGTAAATCATTTTACGCTATTTTAGGTCTTCAACTTTTCACGTCAGGAATTTTAAATAGTCGTTTCAGGAACGCAGCACTGAAACGGACTTTCACTTGATTGCATTTAAGGAGTTTCAAGTCATAACAAGATTTTACACAGAACTATTCATAGCCTACTCTTGAATGACGCATCAAAAAACTATAACAGAGAACCGAACTTTTCCGCCGATCTGTTTCTAGACCTGATGGGACGAGAAGTTGTTCCAACTGGACCTTTCATGATAACTCTGTTGCCTTTCTTACATAAACTTCAAAATTAAAATGAACGTCTCTAGAAATAGAAAGAGAAAATCCAGTTTCGCGGATTACCAAAAATACCCAACCACCTTTTTAGGTGTAGGACTAATTTAATCCTTAATAAACCCCTAAGATCTGGTTAGCAAATTCAACCTTAAATATTTCCTCACAAAAAAGCCAATAAAATACATGGTTATATAAAAATAACACATTCTAACTGATGGACTGATATTCTCGTCGTCTTTTCGGTAGATCATGTATTGATAATGCAGAGGAGGAACTTAGTAAAGGAATTAAAGGTTTAATTATGGTTCTCTAAACATGACGATCATTGCAAATAACACCTTTATCCTTAAATTGGTCGTTTCTATTTCTGGTGCTGGGAGAGAATGCTAAGAGTCTTACAATCATCCTTTTTTTCGGCAGGAAGAGCTTCTGCTATGGTTACAGAAAAATTTGTCGATGACGCCTGATCTAAAGCACGCGTCTTATGTATGAGTAGTTTTGCTTGACCACAGAAACGTATATATATGATCACAATAATGTAATGGAGCTAAAAACTTTGTATTTTTATGGAAACAAATGAGTAAAACGCCACGAATTATGCCTTAAAGAAATGTCAACAATTTTAAGACTCTTCCAAACCTCAGAATTACAAGTTGATCCGCAGCGGATTTATTTTAGTCACGCGGAAACTAGGCAACCCGTTTTGGTTCGATCTGAACGGATTCCCAAAATGGCAATCTGTTTTCTTTATTTCGGTATTCAGTAGCTTTCTTTAGAGGTAACACCAAAGCGGAAAACATTGGACTGATCCGCCTGCTTCATTCACGCTTTTTTTCTTTTTATCAACGAGCTGTAAAGGCACCAGTCTTCACTTTGCCTACAGAACAAATGGACAAACGATCGGAATTACAGCGAAATTTGAAAAGAGGAAGCTTAGAGTTTTCTAACTTTTTAGTTTGGTACATGGCGGAACACTGAATTATCGTATTAAATTCTCACAAAGCCATTCACCCTTTGGTTAAAGGGTGCACATCAGTGGCCATTTAGGCTTTAGTGGTTACCTTAATCACTTTCTCACTTCCGTAAACAAGAACAAGTCGTTTGCTCTTATGAATGCTGAAATCGTTTTTACAACCAAAAATGGAAACTTCTCCTGAAATTCTCCCAACGCCCTCAAAAGAATATTTTGTTTTCGTTTTAGACAAAACATCAGTCTAAAACGTTTCTTAGTCATTGTTTCAATGGATGCACTTCAACGATTTTTTTTCGTAAACAACTTGAAATATGTCATGCCCTTCCCGTGCGCCCTTTTCCGAGATTATCAAGATAATTATTTTAATTCTTAAATGTCTAAAAACAACATAATGCACTTATAGACTAAAGATGGTTAACCATGCATCAAGTCAGGAACAACATTTGATAATGTCAGCAATGACTTCCCCATTTCCAAACTTTATTTTCTTGATTGTTTCATCAACACGAATGGGTGAAAGGACCCCTTCGAATGACTTGCATCAAAATTCGTGTAAATCACTTATTAAGGTCACGAGAATAAAGGAAATGGTCACCAACTAATGAAGCTCCTGATTTTTAAACGAATTCCCCTTGTCAGCACCCTTGGAAATGTATGGATTATTGTATGGAGAATATGGCAACTGATGTAAAGGTGTAAGGAGTTGAGACCGTAAACTGAGCCAAACTTTCGACTGTTTTCAATGTAAAAGTGAAATATCATTACTTTTTTTTTTCTCTCTTCTTTTTGCCAAAGAATTTTGGTTCCTGTAGTATTTTCTTAGAGAGTAACCGGAAAAGGACAGTAAAATTTTCTGACGGGGTGGGGTTGGTGAAAGGAGGAGAATTGTTCAAAAGCTGAAATACGACAAAAATAAATTTCTACACTATTGTAGGACTCTGAAATATCTCTACAGCTATGTCTACGTGTTATATTTTTTTCTTCGGAAAATAAATTCTTGCCTGGGTTCATGATAGAAATAGCTTCCGCCCGCCACAATAATAATATCAATCAGTATTAACGAAGACAAAATCTCGCTATGTTGAAATTTCATTGGCACATATGAGAAAGATAATCGAGCTTGATCAGTATCTGAATCATCCAAACCTAAGTCAACCAATGGAAAGCTGACTTCTTTGTTTCCTGTTCCTCTCACGTTATCTTCTTGATCCGTCGCAATCATGACTCAGGGCTGACACGATCTTCCGCTTTTCATATCGCGACAGTTGCGGAAGGAAACCTTTATCTGTCATTTCCGGCATCACCGCTGAATCACTGATAGCGTACTCAATCATGTGCCGACCACTCATCGCTTCCTTTTTCCCGCCTTAAACATTAATGCAGCCTATCTGGGATTAGGTTATTTCTTAAAGAGACTTGGCGAGGAATTGAAAAAAAAAAGAAAAGAAAAGAAAATTATGTAAAACGTTAACTCTAAGAACGACGAGGTTGTTAGATCATTTTGAGCCCTTTGGTTGGCTACAGGCGAACCACCTTGGGGGTGTGTTGATCGGTAAGAAACACCATTGAAATATAAGGAATTTCGTGGTGATCAATAACTAAAGAATTTGTTTTAAATCTTTAAATGATCGAAATTCCAACGATTGAGAGTTACTCAGTAGAAAAGCCCAAGGAGGCAGACAATCACTACACTTTGGTGCGTCAACAATTATTTTGACTTGGTTGAGACTTTTAGATCGCATTGGGTCGAAAATCAGTATTATTGAGTGCTCTATTTATGAACGCCATACATTTCTTTACATATATCTATAGTAAGTCCTAAATGTCACCACGCTCACAGGGTGGTCTGCTTGTGGCTTATATTGATTAAAATGACTTGGTTTTAAGTCCACGCTCTTAGACGCGGCGTAATTTTTGAGCGAGATACAAAGAAAATATCGGTTATCTGATATTTTAAATTGTGGAACTTTCACTATATACAGCTTGCCTTTACCATAATGGCTCGTGTTCATTCGCTCGGTAGCGCAATTGTTAGGCTTGCACAACTGCTTACGAAGCGATGGTGTACTGAATGGCATCATTACAAAATAAATCGCCTTTGATTGATCCTCTACCAGAAATTTGAAGCAACGAATTTCTTTCTTTCTTTTTCCTTGTCTTATTTGAAGGAGGTGGGAAGGGGAGGGAAGGAAACCCGGGTGGAGTAGCTTTGCTGTTGATGTCAAAGCGCACCTAAATTAGTTACATTGTTCTTCCGGTGGCTGTTCGCTGTTTGTTCATAAAAGCGTCTATTAGGTTCCTTGCTGTCTTCGCTTCTGTGCTATCCTCGAACTCAAATTTCTCTGTAGGCAAGTTTTAGCTGCATATTTTCCCGTGAGCCAGTCATAATCAAAGAAGTTCGCTTGAATCAAAATAAATTAATGTACAACATATACTTTGACCAATATGGCTGGTAGGGTAGCTTGTATCGACGAATTAAAAAATCTATTTTCAGTGATTTCGAAGGTCATATCGCAGCAGGTAAAGAAATGATAGTAAATATAGAATATTGTTTTAGAGTCTGAATATACTTGGATAACTGGGTGGATCACATAAAAAAAAAACAGTGTCTAAATTTAGTTCAATAGTGTTTCAAGAGATACAAACATTGATAAAGAATCTTTGCAATGTGAAATGAATTCAACATCAGTCAAGAATCCAAAATAAACTATATCGTTTGAGCTGGAGATAGGATATCGTCCCAGTTTATTGCGAGCTGCAAATCAAACACTTATAGATATTAAGCCATTAGGCGGAAAGCACGAATTTTCAGCGACCATTGATCTAAAAGACGACTCACCCAAAAATTTCATAATCAACTTCACAACGTGAAAATCACGGGAAGGGCATGTTTAATGACAGCTACTTCGAGGAAATTGCAAGCTGAGTTCGGTGGGCGTGTTTCACCATGCACATTAAAATCACGTGGCGAGCGGATGTCTGAATGAATTTCTGGGTATCTATATTGGTGAAGTATAGAAGAGGTATCAAAGATGGAGTTATGTTATCAATGCTATTGCCATACTGTGGTCATTAAACCGAATTTAATTTTATCGTTATCGATCTATAATCGCCAGACTTTACTGTGCTTGCCATGGATTCAGTACCACTCCAAATGTAGTTCATATCCGCTTTGTTTGCCTCTTCAATTTCACCATTTCTGTCTATTGCACGCAATGTGCCTATCTTTCATTAGATCTCAGACTAGCGACCTCGTAAATCTACATTACTAAACTGATATATGTCTTGAACGTTTAGTAGAAGGAAAACAAAATTAAATCAATTTATTGTTTATAAAACAATGAATACCAATCGTTGGTGGGCAGCCGACCGGTAGTTTGTTTCCACAAAGAAGACTTCTGAAGTCAAACAGAAAAATCAAACCATGCAGTGATTATCAAAACAATTTCTACAGTGAGTCCAGGTCAAGAGAAGGGACGATTGTTTTGTAGCAAAATGATCATACCAGTTCCCAGACAAGATATCGTGGCACTGAAAATTTCCCTAATAGCATCCTATATTTAGTTCTATGAATTAAAATACTCACTGCTATATTTGCTCAAGTTTCGAAAACGATCTTTGATGACGCACAGCCGAACAGCCGAACAGCCAAGAAAATCATGAATAGTAGAAGTAACAGATCTATACATAACATTTACGGTCAATTGCTTTGTTCACTAGGTTACAGTCGTGTTCAGTTAAGACTAAAATTTCAAGGGTGATATTTATATCTCTTTCCTGTTTATATTTATAAATTTCTTTGAACCCTGACTGATATAAACAGAGAGGACACTGATACTGGTGTCAGTCACATTTTGAAAAAATGGATTTACCTCCATCGATGGTTTCTTCACCCTTTATACAACCTAACATCGGTGTGCATATTCTCTACACTGTTCCCTAAATATTTCCTATGATGTTGACAAGTAGAATTTGTTTAACAGTCTTCTTTAGTTTGCAAACATTTCTATAATTGTCATGACCTTAATGTTTAATTACACCATTTCCTTATTAATGAACAATATGCAGGAACTCAATATGAGAATGCGTTCGTGAATAGACGAACATATTCGGGAGGTAACTTAGGGAAAGCAACAGAGCATTTTGCGATAAGGATTTTGAAACGGAATCGACACAAGCTGACATTTTAGTTCAATTTGCGATTGTATTTTGGGATTTTAGTGCCACAACCAAAGAAAAATAAGAAATATGTAAACAGCCAACGAGAACACAAATCTATGCTGTCTCCACGAAGAAAAGATAAGGAACAAAAAAAAACTCGTGCGCAGGAAAACGACCGGCTGGTTGAGCGCAAACTGGCCAATCACAACTTGAGAAAATACTAAAGGAAGCCGATGAGGACTCTAAGTAAATACAAACAAACTGCCCGAGGCGAGGATAAACGTGAAAAAACAAGTCGTGATTGTTTTAGATTTGCATCTGATTGGCTAAGGACAAAGCGATTTTACCGGACTCGAAGCAAACCTGAACCATTACAATCCTGGCTTGCTTTCGACCTTCATTTCAGAGTTGCTCAAACAATAGGTGCTTAATGTAACACTGAAAGATTCTAGAAAAGAAAACCTCCAACAAGCAAGCTGACAAAGTAAGTTTGGCAGTCTTTAATATTAATACCTTTCACACCTATAAATGTCACACCCATAACTGCCATTGCATTACACAGTATACGTCACGCTATTGTTTTCAGGCTTTCCTTATTCCCAGTTGTGATGAAATTCTATTGTTACGTATAGTGTGTCTTCAACAGCAAGTAAGAGCTCATTGTTGACTGAATGATTTGTGCACAAAAGGAGCAAATACGAACAAAAATCACACAAAACAACGATTTCTGTAGCGTATGAAAAGGATGAATTTTTAAATCATTTATGGTCGGTTTGTCTGTGTGGGTACACGTGGATTAGACTTCGGGAAGTCCCTCCTTTCTGCGAGGTAAAAGGCGCAACTCCAAAAGAATCAGCGAAAAAAAAGTTAGCTTGCGCGCCGCGCGGAATTCTTTTCGCGAACCTTACTCCCAGAGTTTTGCAGGGCACGCTAGCCACAACTTTTTTCATTGATTATTTTTTGGATTTGCACGATGGACTTCGTAGATTAAAACTCATTTGTCATGTCCGCTTCCTCCACACTTCGTAGAAAGTCCAGCTGGCAAAAGGTCAAGGATAAACGGAAAAGGGAAGAGGTCTCTCAATTAGCAGACAGATCAAACTTAACTAAACCATACATTTCATGAGATTTATGGACAATTCTCTTCCCCCCCCCCCCCCTGTTAGAAAAGGGAGTCCTTGAGAGGTCGAAAAACAATTAGAAACACACAAACGATACACCACAACACGTTAACTACAAAACAAGTGAGGAACGACGTAAGCTAATATTTCAACATGCGCGGAATTTTTAAATGGACGGCTCATCATCAAGTCCTACCTTAAAAGTTAGGTCACTGAAAAGCCAACCGGAGAATTTTCAAAAGGTACTCGAAGAGACTAGAAACGAATTTACTAGCCGCACTTCTGTGTAACCACCTCCTAAAGGATCGGAAATGAGACTCCCAAAGCATCTTGATGACCCTGTGTTTATCTAAACTGGTCACACCGAATCAGTGCACAGACTTTTCCTTATACTTGTAAATTTTCTGGATTTATTGTGGTGGTATTGTGATGCCATTTAGCGGCCTCATCTTTTAAAAAGCAGTCAGATTCTCTTAAATCTGATCAAAATCTAATAAAAAAAACCCCGAGGTGAGAGTAGATACGAAGCAACGGATGTTGAAAGTGAGAAAATCTATTTGTTGGGATTAGGACCATAGCAAAGGATACCTTTCTTCAAATGAAGGAACGAACGCAAATTCTCTCCTAAACTCAACTGGATAACAGAGATTCATCAACTGCTGTTCATACTGCTCTATTTGCTTCTTGCATGTTGCACCATTTGTACCCTAAAATAAACAAAAGATGGCTCAAATTATGATCAAACGACCACACAATCAAGATTACAATGTTTAAGTATCTTTACCTGGGCGAAGAATTTTCCCTCGGGTTTGAGCACTTGCAGTGTCAGATTCAAAATTTCGCGCACAAAATCCCAGTGAGAATCTATAAAATAAATAACAAAAAAAGCAAATGAAACTCTGGGCCATTGACCGATGAAATGTTGGCAGTGTATCTATCAAACGAGACTGTATCAAAACTAACATGCGAACCATTTATAAATACGAACACCTCGCGGGTTAAATATCGTATAAATGGTCCAGTCGCGTCTTGTGCAAGTTGCGGCTTGTGTAAGCCGTCGATTATTTTCCCCGTATTAAAGGCCCTATTGTCTTCAAATCATAATTAAGGATTCCTTGTCGACAAAATCTACAGAAAACACTAGACATATCTAAGAAATAAGGTGTGAGAAAGACAACCCTAAAGTTAGTGCAGACCTTCATGAATCCAAACAAAATAGTTACTCGCTTTAGCTTACAGTTACCATCTTTACCCATATATAATAACACAAATATGATACCGGCCAGAAACTTTAAACTTGTTCAGAGAACTAGAAGTAGACTTTCCAGTAATTTAGGTAACCCTTTAACTCCCAGGACTGACAAAGACAGAATTTCTCCTTACAATATCAATACAGTATCAACCAGATGAGTGATGAGAATAAAGAAAATATCAATTTGGGGATAATTGGGTTGATCTAATACTAAATTCTCTGAACTAACATTATAAGAATTGTATGGTTGACAGTAAGGAGAATTACAAATTTGATCTGGGAGTTAAAGAGTTAACATAGTGTATAAGTAAAGCTTACGATGCAAGGAGACAGATACTGGTATATCTGTAAGGTCATTAATAACATAATCAAAAGTCTTTCCACTTTTCACATATTCCTTCATTGCCTTGACACAGTCATCAATTCGAATCTGTAACAGAACACAACAACCAGTAAAACAGATTTAGGGGACTTAAACCACAACTTAAAACACAATAAAAAAGCTGGAATGCCACTCCCAGGGAACATAGTGGTGGGTAAGTGAGCACCATGTGGTCACCAACTTTACTAGATGAATAAGCAAGGGTAGACCCTTTCTAAACTGGTAGCTGAAAATTATGATTGTTAAAAATCAAAGTAGATACACTTGGAAACTTTTATCAGTCCCCAGATGAGCAACCTTGATTTGGTTTAAAGTTAAACCTTTTACCTTTTATTTTAGTCAGGAAAATGCAAATATGAGTTTTGAAAAAATATATATATAAACAGTTGTGTAAGTAGTATGTTCTATGTTCGTTATTGTTTGTATATAACAAAAGGTCCCTCCTTCAACCCTCAAAAAAAGACAAAGGAAAAAAAAGGCTTGATACTTTGGGGCAGCATTACATAAAATAAAAATTTGAAATAAATAAATAAATGACATCCAAAAAAGGGCTGCAAGCAAGACTAACCAAACATTACTCACAGCTACCTCAAAATTATGTCCTTTGTATGAATCCATTGAGCTGCCACAAATTCCACGTAAATGATTAATTGATGCATCAATAACAACTTTGTCTATGTTTTAATTGTTAAGTAACAACAAAATAATGCTTGAAACATATTTGAGTGGATCCACATGTTATATTAGCTTGGTAAACTGGCATCCACTATTAAGTCTAGAATTTTTGTTTCTCTCAAAACTGAATTACTACGTACAAAGGATATTTCAACCATAGTGACAAACTTTGGAGACTCCTTAAGAAGCTCATTTAAAACTCCACCATCTCCTCCTCCTAGAATGAGGACATCTTTGTCTTTGTAGCTCTCTCTACCATTCCCTAACAATGCTTTTGTGTAATCAATGTCACTTTCAGCTAACACTGAGGGGTATAAGAAATGAAGGAAAGTAATAATTTAGTTTGCAAAATAATACAATGCAGTTAATTTATGTAAAATCTCTCTGTGGCTGATAATGGTTGTACAATTAAGTGGGAGTTAAAAAACAGACTGAAAAGTTTTGGGCACAAATGGAAATATTTGGTTATATAGGGTATGTGATTTCATTTCAAGTAGAGAAACACAACAGTTCCATCTTGTTTTATCTTGTTAATGTTCAATTTACTCTTTTTAATGAGTATCATATGCAACAAAACCCTGGTTCAACACCTTTATTGACCCAAGAGACAACTGCAACTTTTTTATTTCCAAAGGCCACTACTCTCAAAATTATATAAATTAGTGCTTATTTTTGTGTACAGGACTTGAGATAAAAATTAATTTAAGCAATAAATTAGTAACTTACTCTCTTCCAGATCTAAAAACAACATATTTCCATAGCGTGAGGAATGAGCAATCCATACATCTTGGTAATCAGACTTTTGCTTAAACACTTCCCTAGGACACAAATCACAAACAATGGTTGTTTTTCTAACTTATCCTTAAGTTTTCTATTTGAATGTAAAGATGCAATAATACTTTAGTGGGCAGAAAAATCTCCCACTGATATGCCTTTCAACTAAAATTGACAGGAAATCTGATACACTAATTAATGACACTCATTCAAAATACATATTCATCAATCAAGAATCTGCTATTCGCATACTTGTCAAAGTCATATTCCTTCATTCTTCCATCTGATGTATCATGGTAACGCAAAATTTCTCTTCCTCTATGAATGGTAGGGATGAAATGTGCCTTTGAACAAGACAATGCCTCATCTACTTTATCGCGGAGATCAATGTAGTCCTAGAAAATGAAAATACATGATTTGAAACCAAACATATCCAAGCTTGAGAAGGGACAGCACAGTATTTGGTGTGGTTATTTGTAACAAATTATTGCAGTTTTTATATCCTTTTTCTTAAAGGTACTCATTTAGAAATATTAAATTATCTTTTAAAATCATAATTACAATAATAATTATTGATTACAACAAAACACAAGAATTTTTTTTTTGTATTGCTCATAGTTATGGTTATTCTTTGTTTATTTTTACATTCCCATAAAACTTTGACATGTTAACCCTTTAACTCCCAAAAGTGATTATCATGTAGCTTCCCCCTATAATATCTAAACATTATCCAGCAAACAGGTCAAGAGAATACTCAAACTTATCAGGTAGAAGTATGTTGTTATCTCGATCTGACACCAAATTTTTGTAACTTATTTACAAAAAAATTTGTAGCAGCTAGAGGAGAGAATTAACAAACAGATCTTGGGAGTTAAGGGGTTAATCCAGTATATTTAGAATCCATTCTATATGTAATAAAAACTGATGCAAAGCACTCACACTTCTTTTAAGGATCTGCTCACTGGAAATATTATTGATGTATTGCACAACATCTAGGGTGACAAGACCATCAGGAAAGAGCTGTACTGTACACTGACTGTGAAAACAGCAAAACTTCACCTTGATTAGTAATCATTTCTAGTTCCCAACAAATACTGGAGTTTCATGGTACCCATCAGAAAGTCATACAGTTGATATTCTCGATATGATCAACAATGACATCATTATAGCTAGACAGAGAACAAGTTCTCTGTGACCATAAAAGACTAAAAACATTGAGGCCATCTTGACTGAAAAAGTTATTCACTGAAGGATTTATTTATTCTCAATATTGACCAACCATGAGGTCATTATAGCTAGACAGAGAACAAGTTCTCAGTGACCATAAAAGACTAAAAATATTGAGGCCGTCTTGACTAAAAAAGTTATTCACTGAAGGATTTATTTGATGATTAAAATGCCAGCTGCGAGTGATTTCATCAGCAAGTGCAAAGTGGACAAGCCTATTATTCCCACTCAGAAGGCCAATCAAGATCATAGGGTCTGCTTCATCTCGCACTCTAACAGAGCCTGCTAAATAATAATGCTAATCATTAATGTTCTCTTTTCACCAACAATTTCTTTGAATCATTGCCATCTTTAAATTGAGTAATTCTTTTCTATTCATATAGCAGTGGAGACTGTATAAATTATGAAAAATTGAACAATAGTTTCAAAATGAACAATAGTTTTAAAATAAACAATGCACTTACATTCCCTTTTGACCAGCAAATAGCATGGTGGTAGGGCTGCTAAACTCTGGCTTTTCAATTTTAAAAGATTCTTCAATAATTTTTCCCATTTTCTCACTTACTGATACCATCCAGTTTCCAGATGGATCTGGTGTCACACGAAAGTCAAGTAATGTATGATTCACTGACATCTCAGCGCTAGGATAAACTGCAAGAAGACAACCGGACCAAATTCCTAAGATCAGATATAGTTACCATGAAAATCCCATTCTGTTACTTGGCTACCAGTTTGAACAGCCTAACATTAGCACACACAAGTCTTTTCAATAATCCTATTATACCATTATATTAAAATAATTCTTATGAATTACTTCACTGCACAGCATACCATATAATTAGATATACAATACAGGGGAGGAGCACACTACAAGCCAAAATAAAATAAATTTGTCTGGTGCACATTATAAGGAATAGTATGGGGAAAAAAATATATTCGATTTACAACGATAAATATTTCGAAAAATGAATATGTTATGAATAACAGCGATGGTAAAGCAAGCTTAAAACGGCAGAAATCGCTAGAAACTACGACGGACACAGGATGTGAGCAAGTTTTATTGATTTCACGCGTAAAATGTTCATATCTCGAAATATTTATTGTTGTAAATCGACCACATTTCGTTCCCCATACTATTCCTTATAACGTATTCAAATTTTCAACAGTTCCCTCGTTACTTAACACCGAGTCACACAACGCGGTCTTGAACTGACCTTCTAAAGTTTTTTCGAGTCAAATCACTTGTTATTATAATCAATCATTGGCTTTTTCTCGAGACGTGAGCTTGGGCCGCCTGTGGTCTTTCTGTGAACTACATTACCTCAGATCAGTAATTTTCTGATACAATTTACGGCAAGTATATGACGGCTGAATAAATCAGTTAAGGTGAGCATAAGTAGGTGTACTTTGTTAAATGAAACTGGCCGCGACTAATTGCTAATGCCCGTCACTCAAGATGTCCTCTGAGCTAATAAAATCACTTGCTAACATTCCAACAGAGTTTTCAGTCCGTACTGAAATAATCGTAAGTTTAAATAAAAAACCTCGTATCATGCGATAATTTATCGATAAACACCTCAGGCGCTCGGGAGCAGCTGGCTAAATTATCTAAGAGTTAACCCACGCGCTTTCCGTGCATTTTACGCCTGATTCTGTGGACGATGGGAATTTTGTAAACATCATCAATGCAAGCTTGCAACACAAATGACTTACCTTTCTAACGCTTGAGTTCGAGTCTTATTCTTCGAGGAAAAATGATGGTGTTTAGTCGACCAGCAAATTGTCCATTATAGCTTCGCTTCCAGGGTCCTCTCCACTCCTGGGAACGAGGTTACGATCGTTTGGAATTACCGGAATGGTCCATACCGTTTTTCACTCTGGAACACAGCCTACGGATATAGTTTTCTTATACCGACAAAAATCGATATTCTACCACATTTTCGGGCCTATGTTCTATCTTAACTTCTTAGACACGTACTGTAGGATGAACAACTTCCTTTACTGAAAATTCATTTGGATGATCGAAAGGCCAATGTGTTAATAAAGGTATGTTTTATTTATGAAAAACAACGTTCTGAGAAAAACTTTAAATCGATTGCATATGTTGAAGGCTGTTGCTTAAAAGGTACGAAAAACTACCCATTCCGCTTTTGTTGTTGTTTTTTCCTCGTGTTGTGTATCAGGGTTCGTTATATACTACTAGAGAGTAAAGCGTGCACAGACCAAGTGCTCTACACGACTGCTCTATTAGAATGTCATGAATTTAATCACACACAATGATCCGTGAGCATAATCACGTGACTGCGGTCAAAAGTGTGCTAACCAATAGAATAAAGATTATATAAGAGCTAAGGTATTTATCCAAATAGGAACAAACACTACATTCCCCCACACTTATTTCAAAGGCTTGGTAATCAGTTACACTAATCATTATGTATTAAATCCTAAACGCTGCGGTGCTTTACGCTGTCGAATTGGATAGCGTATTTGAGGTTGAGGTTGCGCTGTCGCGGCTGCGTGCGTACCTTCATCGTTGTCATTTTCGCTACCTTTGGTTTCATTTGGTTTTAGCGTGGCTTTTTCCGCGGTTTCCGCTTGCAGAGGCGTTACCGGTTGGATATCAGTGGTATCGTTTGAATGTGTTACACTGATTTCTGGTTTACTATCTTTGTTGCTTAAATGCTTTTGGTGCATTTGGTCAACATGGCGCTTCCAAAGTTGTTCTCCGACTAAAACTTTATAGGAGACGGGACCGGTCTGCTCCGTAACGGTGCCATCAAGCCACTTCGGCTCACCACGGAAGTTTTGCACCAGAACTTCTTCACCAAGGGTGAATTCTCTTCCTTTACTGATCTTATCGTATCTGGCTTTCTGATCCGTCTGCCGGTCAAATACTTTCCGACCGAGGTCAGGACGCATTAAATCTAACCTCGTTCCTAATCGACGATTTAGGAACAACTCGGCTGGTGTTTGGCCTGTAGTACTATTTGGTGTCGTTCGGTAACTGAAAAGAAATCGCGCTAAACTTTGCATAATCGAGTCGCTCCCCTCCGCCTTAAAAAATTCCTTGAACGTTTGAACAAAACGCTCTGCCTAGCCGTTGGATCGAGGGTGATACGGAGCAACAAGTGCGTGCTTGATTCCGTTTGCTTTCATAAATTTACAGAATTCTTCCGAAGTGAACTGTGAGCCATTATCACTCACGAGTTGTTGTAAAATGCCATACCGAGAAAACATATCGCGAAGCTTTGCGATTGTCGCTTCACAAGTGATGCTGGGCATTATCTCTACTTCAAACCATTCTGAGTGGCTATCGACGACAATTAGAAACATTTTACCCATAAATGGGCCTGCAAAATCGATGTGCACTCTCTGCCACGGCATTTTGGGCCAATCCCACGGGTGTAAGGGTGCCGGTTGGGGCTTGTTACGTGACTTCTGACAGTTGTCGCATTTCCGTACAATCGTGGCTATATCTCGGTCAAGATTAGGCCACCAAACGTGAAGTCGCGCAAGTGACTTCATACGGACAATACCTGGGTGCCCAGTGTGTAATTCATATAGCACACGCTCGCGAAGCTGGCTGGGAATTATTACTCAAATTCCCCACAATAAACAGCCATCTTCGACTGTAATTTCGAGACGCTTGCTAAAATACAGTGTAATTTGCTTATCTGGCCAACCTGTCATCACGTACTGTAGTACTCTTGACAAAACCGGATTGATTCATGTCGCTCTGCGAACTCGATCGACATTCATTGGAAAAGACTCGATTTGCAATAAGTTGATGATTCTGACCTCATCGACTTCTTCGTTTGCTTTGTCGCTGTGTATCGGCAAGCGGGATAAACAATCGGCGTTCGAACGATGCTCGGTATCATACTGGTGTGCGGCGAGCAGTAATACCCATCTTTGTAATCGTGCAGCTGCCAGAGTTGGAATACCGCTCTTCGGTCCTTCAATGTGGTTAACGGTTTGTGGTCTGTAACTAAAAGAAATTTTCTTCCGTACAAATATTGGTGAAACTTCTTCACTCCGAAAATAATGCTGAGTGCTTCCTTTTCGATCTGCGCGTAATTGCGCTCGCTTTTGGATAACGTACGCGAAGCATAGGCAATCGGTTTCTCTTTTCCGGACGGTAATATGTGCGAGATTACTACGCCGATGCCATAGTGTAAGGTGTCTGTGTCGAGTTTTAACGCTAATTTCTCGTTAAAACGTGTTAAAACGAGCGCGCTGGACAATTTGTCTTTGAGTTAATTGAACAACTTTTCCTGTTCTGTGGACCATTTCCATTCGACTCCGTCTTTCAGTAACTCGTTTAACGGATGGGTGATAGTCGAATAGTTACTGATGGATTTTGAATAATAATTGATCATTCCGAGGAATGACCTCAACTGATGCTGATTTACGGGTGCGGGAGCCTCTCTTATGGCTTCGACTTTTTTCTCGATCGCATGTATTCCTTGTGTATCTATTCAATAACCTGGATATTCAACGGCTGGCTGAATGAATTTGCATTTGCTAAGGTTTAACCTCAAGCCAGCGCGTTCTAACCTCGCTAAAACTTCATTCAGATGAATTAAATGCTCTTGATCGTTTTTCCCCGATATTAAAATATCGTCCACCCTACAAACGACCATTGGTATGAGTGGGTCTATATACGAGTGGGTCTATATACGAGTGGGTCTATATAAACCCTTGTGAGTATTTATGGTGACATGCTCTCTAGAATCCTCATCCAAAAGAATTTGTTGGTAAGCCCTGGATAAATCTAGCTTACTGAATTTTTCTCCCCCACTTAATTCAACAAATAATTCTTCGGGGTTTGACAACAGGTGTTGGTCAACCTCCAAAACAGAATTGACGGTGATTTTATAATCCCCACAAACTCTAATTGAATTATCCGGTTTAACGACAGGAACTATCGGTGCCGCCCACTCTGAGTAGCGCACCTTTTCGATTACTCCCACATTTTCTAGGCGATCTAATTCTTGCTCGATGGTTCCGTTTAAAGCATATGGAACTTGGCGCGGTTTGAAAAACTTCGGTTTTGATTCGGGCTTGATGAATAGTTTAGCCTGAACGCCTTGCATAGTACCTAACTCATCTTTGAATAAAGATTTATGTCTCGATAACATGCTATCTAAAACACAACTTATCTTCTTGATGGATCCCCAATTTAACTTAATGTTCTTTAGCCAGTTCCTTCCGAATAGGTTTGGTCCGTTCCCTTTTAGAATTTGGAGCGGTTTTCCTGGAATTCTCTGGCCGCAAGAGAAAGTATCCAAGAGAAGTCTCGAGGTGGATTTATACGTTTTAATAAACAAGGTTAAGAGTGCTAACAACACTTCGGTTTACGAAAATTATAAGAGGTGTGTTTCCGGACACGTTGTTATACTTCTGTAGTCGAAGCTTAGATTACACGATTGCGTAATGTGAGTCCCAGTCCCCGACACGGTAACTTGGTGGTCTGATCTTGATAGGTTACTTCCACCAGTGCTTGTCTTATAATTTCGAGGGCTTCTCCTGTGTAAGTCTTCAACTTAATTTGGGACTCCTCTAACGGAACTTTCGGGAATCGTCTTCTACATGCCTCCTCGGACATGATTGAAACTGACGCACCAGTGTCCAACTCCATCGAAAAGCTTACACCATTCACCTTTACAGGAACCATGATGGATGGTTCAGGCTTTTCCTGATGAATGTGAAATAGTTTGAAGTCGTCGTTTGGCTCTTTTTGAAGGATGTCGTTCTCCACGTACCGAACTGGTTGTCTTCTACCACCTTGATTTGAATCCATAGGCGTAACCACCTGAGGATGCGGGTGCTTTCTTCTTACAAACTTTGGCGATATGCCTTTTTGACTTACAATTCCGACATAATTCTTCTTTAAATCGGCACTTTTACGGGATGTGGTCCTCGCTGCAACGGAAACACGGTCTCTTTGGCTTTGTCGCTTTTAGCGGATGCGGCGATCTCACATAATGTATGCCACTATCTGCGGGTGAATTCCTGAAGTTGTTGGTTTGCTTAACAGCAACTTCCATTGCCAACGCCATTTCTACTGCTGTTTTCCATGTGAGACTTTTCTCTGCCAAGAGTCTTTTCTGAATTTGTCTGCTTCTCACTAGACGAATCGGTCTCTAAGGGCTTCCTCTAGAAATGCGCCGAAGGCATAATGTTCTGAACACTTTTTTAGGGCTACACTGTACGCCGCTACACCTTCCCCCTCGCGCCGTTCGCGCTTGTGGAAGTGAAAACGTTCAGCGATGACGATCGGCTTGGGCTCATAGTGATCTCGTAAAGTTGTGACCAAATCTATAAGCTTTACGCTAGATGGCTTCACCGGGGCTGGTAAATCTCTCAAGACGTTGTAGGTCTTGCTGCCTACTGAGGTCAGGAACGTAGCCACGATCTTCTTTTCTTCTTTGATTTCGTTCGCGATCACGTATTGATCGAAACGTTCGCAGTATGCGTTCCAGTCTTCTGAACTGGGGTAAAAGAACTCAATCGTTCCAAGAGTGCCCATCCTCGTCGCCAGTTGTTGTGTATTAGGCACCTCGCAACTAACCTATAATGGATAGTTTGGTTTCATTATCTGAGTTGATAACGAGGTAATTTAGTATTATCAACTGAGTTGATAACGTAAATTGGCCACCGTAAAGAGTTTAAAAGCTGGTGTTTCGAGCGTTAGCCCTTCGTAAATCGCTCTAACGAAGGGCTAACGCTCGACACGTCAGCTTTTAAACTCTTTACGGTAGCCAATTTACGTTATCAACTCAGTTGCTAGTACTAAATTACCCTGTTATTCTCTCCCACCGACGCAGTACCACAGTTTCCATAGAAACGTACGCCCTTTATTTATGAATTGATGATGAGTTGGTACAGAGGCCAATTTATTTCAAATCAGTCGATAAATCCAAATTATCTTGTAAAACCCTTCACCTTATAACAACTTCTCATAAATCATTATTGATATCACTGAATATCAATACGTAAGGCATCTGTTAGTCTTTAATTATGCCTTTTATATACAATGGCTGCAGTTCAACCTGTCGTTCTTATTTTGAAATTGTTCAAACGTGGCTATAGTTTCGCTTTAAAGAACTCTCCATATATAATAAAAGCAAAGGACCCATCTACCTTTATTTTCCCGACGGTCCATCGTACACAGGTACAATAATTAATGTTGGAAATGAGAAAAAGTTCTTATGTCCTTCGCATATCAAATCTACGTATATAATGATATTGAGGTTGTAAAAAGTTTACGATCTCACACAACTTTGTTTTTCCTTTCGTCGCAAACATTTTGCTTTCAGTTAGAGTGAAATTTGAATTTAGCCCTCAATCTACAAATTAGAGCCTGCACCCTCCGCTGTCTAACAATGTTTAATTTAAAAGCGTTTCACTAGTCTCAGGTCGAAATATGTCTGAATCGTATTGTAATTGTTTAAAGTTGTCCTTCTATAGCATGTTGATATCGATTAAATGATTAAATTGACGACTCGACTGAGGCCTTGAGCTACTGCTTTTATTTTTTTTATTCCGAGCTATCGCCGATTTACGGCATCGTCTCAGACTTTCCAGACCTTTTCAGTTGATGGGCGTTACCAGATCAATAAGGAAGTAACCCATAATATTAGCCGATAGGGGTAGCTCTTTTTTTTAAACGAACTTAAGCGTCTTTCACCACAGTTCTTTTCTTTTCTTTTTTTTTTTTTTTGGGGAGGGGGAAGACCATGGGATTTGTGATGATTTTGTATTGCTGTCGTTACTTTTTAAAACCAAAGGGAGGGGTGTCACACACATCCTATGACCTCACTTTCCCCTCGCTATTAGGGTACGCCCTAACAAAGAAATTCTCCGCAAACGCTGTCAATAGAAGCAATCAGTTCAAGAGAATTTTCCCACTCTGCTCTTGAATTTGTGTCGGAGAGGTCTAAAGAAAAGAGTATAAGTGAAAACTTGGCCGGTGGTCTTCTTGATTGTCTTTAGCTCTTTAAACGTTACTTCATGATCACGTTTTACTTTCATACTTGAATTTACTTTTTGCTATGAAATAATTTTCGGCAATCAACTATTTTTACATTTCCCAGAAAGAATACTCTTAATTTTCCCCCTCCCACTATGCTGATTTCAATTTAATTTCTGTCTTTTCTACATGATTTAGTTTTTATGGCAGTGGATAAAGTCGAACATCTCTTGAAGTTAGCATACATGTATTGTATTAGTACATTCACAGGACGAAATTGCAAGAATCCGTAAACGGAAACGTGGCAGAAACATGTTAAACCGTTCTGGAAACACGACGGATAACCTGTGTTTCCGTTACCGGTTTCGTGACGTTTTCTCGTGTTTCCATTGCTGCGTATACAACGGAACCGGACCACTTTTTGTGCATGTTAAACATAACGGAAACATGGAGTTGCATGTTTCCGCCACGTTTCAGAAATACGGAAACATGTGATTTCGTCCTGTGATTGAAAATTAGTTATCTTTTAATTGCAGCTTGTATTGCGAACGAAAACCACAACACCAGAGTAACCTGCATCGGTAAGAAGCGCATTCAGGGCTTTGAAAAGGGATTGGCTTGCAGTGTCGTCAACATTTTTCACGGTCGGAGCACTATCGAGTTTTTCTTTGGCGCTGCCAGCTGTTTGATTTGTCAATGAAATTCTGCAACCTTTAGCCTTCGGCTTATAACTTGTTACCTTCATCCTGAAATCAGTAACTTGAAAACTCCAACATTTCTCCTGCAACTACCCTTTTACGATTTTCGTTTTAGACCATCAACACGCATTTAAGTGTTGGTCGACCACTCCGCGATAGAGAGAATCTACAGTTGCACCAATCAAAGGCATTACATCCTAGTTTTGAACGCAGGGGAAGCCTAAAGACTTTTATACTAAATTAAATTTTTATCACCAGTCTTCAAATCTTTGTTCTTCGCAGTTCTCTTTCATAGTTTGAATTCTCACCGCAATGGACCAAAAGAAAAAAAAAATTAGCTGTAGTTCTCCTTGATATGAGCAAAGCATTCGACAGTATCAACCATGACATTCTGGTTAAAAAATTACGAGATATTGACTTGTCACCCTCGGCCATCCAGTGGTTCAAGAGCTACTTTTCAAACAGGTACCAAGCTGTACGTATAAATACTGCTCTTTCCGAACCCCTGCTAATGAGGTGCAGTGTTCCTCAAGGAAGCATCCTTGGACCGTTGCTCTTTACGGCTTACATAATGACTTGATATCAATCCCACAACACTGTTCCACGGATTGCTACGTTGATGACACTAAACTGCTTATGTCATTCCAAGTGCAGGACTTTAAACCGACTATGGCCGCGATGAACGATGATCTTTTTAAACTACGTAACTGGTGTTTTGATAATAGGCTACTCCTGAACCCGGATAAGACTAAATTGATAGTATATGGAAACCGGCAAATGATATCGAAACTTCAAGATTTTCGTCTTACCCTCCTGGGTAAAGAACTTTTACCCGTCGACTCTGTTAAGGACCTGGGTGTAATGTTTAATGGTAAACTCTCATTCAACGACCACATAATTAAAACAGTATCATCTTGTATGTCTGCCTCAGGGCAAATTAACCGAGTTAAACGTATATTTAGAAAAGACATACTTGTTACAATAATTAATTCTCTCGTGTTTAGTAAGTTGTGTTACTGCTCGTCCGTATGGTCGAATACTTCTGCCAGCAATATACGCAAACTACAAGGAGTACATAATTTCGCTGCTCGCATAGTTTTTGGGACAAGGAAGTTTGATCACGTATCTCCAGCCCTGAAAAACCTGAGATAGATACCGGTTAAGTCCCACCTGTACTTAAGAGAAGCCATCTTGGCCTTTAAATCTATGACAGGTCAAGTACCATACTACCTCAGTTCAAATTTTATCTCCAGAGGGAATATCCGCGGTCGGACGACCAGATCATCTTCCCAGCTTAACATACCGCTTTTTAAAACCAAGTCGTGACAGAGATCTTTTTATTACAGAACTGTAACATTGTGGAATGCCTTAAACTCCATTTTAAATTAAGTGAATCTCTTATAATTTTCAAATGTAAAATGAAAGCCTTCCTTTTAAATCAATTTTTAATGTCATAAATTTTACATGCAAATAGTTTCTTAATAGTTTATTGATAATTTTTTAGTATTTTAAAATCAATTTGTAATGTCATAAATTTTATATTCAAATAGTTTCTAAATAATTGTTTATTGACAATTTTTGAGTATTTTTTTATTATCTGTATTATTAATATTTGTCCCTGAAAAACCCCCGTGGGGAGTTGACAATAAAATTTGTATTGTATTGTATTGTATTGTTACCAGTCCGGACAAGTCAGGTTTTTTTTACTTCAACTCACAACAGAAGCTAAAATAGTTCCAGAAACTCTGCATGTTACTGGGTTATGCACTAACTACGTTCTATCTTAGTCGCCAGCACAGGACAACCAAGTCATCAATCACACCTGGACAATGATTCCAACTTTTTGTTTTAAATCCTATTTTCCCACTGGCTATTTTGGTGTTCATGCATAGTAAATCAGTAAAGAAAACTGAAATTTCACCGACTCGTACTTGGTAATAAATTGTGCATGGAACTGCAATTGAATTACTATGTGGATCCCCTCAAGGAATAAAAAAGTAGTGCAGTTTGATTTCTATGAGCTGTTTGGAATAAAAAAGAGGGGTAATACCCCGAAACCAGATTAATTTATTGCCGAACAATTTGCTTGAGTAATCTCTTCGTAAGTTCTGGAAAATTCAGTTACAATAGATATTAATTTGACGTCAAAATGACTGGTGCCTCCGTACAGATGATCCACGTACTTTAAGAACAAGTTTGATTGTCCAAAAAACCCACCACCGCTGGCTACTTTTGCCACTGTGGTCTTTTTTCCCTCTGATATAGAAACTAACTGCTGGATCATGCTCCTACAAACAGCGCAGCTTTCCAGTCGAAAATTTAGGTCTATTGTTGCTTTATTGTTGATTGAAAAATGTTCAGGACAACGAGTAATTTCTGATTCATAATCAGGTGAATTTAAGCACAACAACATACAAAACTCCACCAATCCAATGAATTGAGGATGAATCTCGCTAATTAATTTCTCTAACCTTTGAACTTTTTCCACAAAAACATTCTGCAGGCTATCACTATCTAAATTCTGGAAATACTCATTTTCCGAAATCTCTTTGAGTGCCATGTTCTTTATTAGCCCACAGCATTCGCTGCGAACACTATCCAGCCTCTTGTCCTCCCTTGCCATGGTAGTAACATTCGCCAGGAAAAGCATTCGGATAGCATTATGTTTAGACTTCTGCAGAGTTTTCAGGTAATTTACGCAAAGATCAAAAACCGACTTCGTTTGGTATTCGTCGGCTAACTTGAGGAGATGCTCTGCCTTGGTCACTGTGGAATAAAAAAGTTGATGTTTCAGTGAACAGGTCGCACCTTTTGTAAAATAGCTCCTTAAGTTTCTTATTTACAGTACCACGCTAAAACTAAATGTAAATTAAACAAAACTCAATTTATAATCCTAGCTGATCATTATACATTCATTGGAGTGCAAATATTTCACGCTGCACAGTGTACAACTCTGAGCTTCCTCACAGTGGGATCAATTATGAAAAAACATTCCCTGTAATGACTCTGGTCACCCAGATTTCATCTTTTTCATCTGTGAGGAATGTTACTCACTTGATGGTTACCCTATTTTGTAAATTTTGGGGACACTTCTGGCTAATGCGATACATGTATGTTCCCCCTTTACAAATCATTTTTTCTATATCCTAGTCTTATCACTATCTTAGTCATTTTCTTTCTTTGTGTATTAGTCGGTTGACCGATTGTTATTAGTCAATATTGATCTCCGTTGTTCCCATCGCCTTTAGAGCTTTTTCATAAAAATTTAAGAGTAGTTGTTAAATTCTTAATCATAATGTGTGGGGAAAAAGACCTAAATTATATTCAAATGAGCTTATTTTTCCCTTACATGTGACTCCATCACTCTCTTTCAAGTACAGTTGCTTCAGGAAATCCAATATTTCATTAACCTTTTTCCCTATTAAGGGGATCTCTTTGGCTGTTGCTTCCTTGAAATTTGTTCCCAGCATGGCCTTAAAAACCGGTGAATGGATGCTCAGTATCTGTCGATGGACGTGGAATTTTTCATCTTCCACCACAAGCACCAAATCACTATTTTCCCAAGGCTCTGAAAAAGGATGTGTCTTCTCTACCGTTCTCTCTTTTGCCTCTTGGTTACAACCTGGCGAAACAAAACCTGTTCTTCAAAATTCCGGCAATAAGACGTCCTATATTGACTTTGGCGTGACTCCTTAAGGAAATTCCTGGCTCCACATTGAATTCCATTTGCGCACTTTAAAAATTCCAGTAAATTTGGATCGTTAGTTAGCTAGAACTGACTGATTTGGAGAGGTCCGAGAGTGGACTTAATAATTGTACAATTAACTTCTAGAGACCCCCTCGTCAATTAATTATCTAAAAACCCTGACGAGAATGGTCCAGTAAGTAAATTCATCATGTTTGACAAATGCATGTACTCTACTTTGAGATGACATCCAATGTGCGTTGTGAAAAGCCAGTCATTAGTTCTCCTCCCCCTCTTCGCTTCTAGCTACGACATATAACAAAGAGGAAACTTACTACTTAGAGTCAGGCTTAGGCTAACTACTCGCAACTCAGTCTAACAATTATCCACTTTTACTTCTGCTTTATCCAGCGTGGTAAGAAAATATAGATGGAATTTTCTAGATGGTAAGTAGGGTCATTTCAGTCTATAGCAACCCAACTGAATACACTTAATCATCCATCTAACCCCACAAAAGTCAAATGGTCGGCTCCTGAATCGATTTCTTTCGATATCAACAACTTCTCTCACGGATGAATGACTACGAAGGTAATCAATTCAAGCAAGTTTCGTATATACATTTTCTAATAAAATTTGTTTTGAATCGGTGTATACCGCAAAAGATCGCTCTAAATTTTGAAATTCGTGACTATGACAGACTTTTAACTCTCATGTTTTAACAGTCTGATCACATGTTATAGGGAGACAATAATTTTGAGAGATCAGAGAACATACCTATGGTAACAGAAAGTATTCGAAAGCACCGAAGTGGCATGCCCACTGGGCTTTCTATCGATCTGCCAAACATTTATAACAGCGAATGTACATTTACGTACAATAGCGAGAGGGCAATTTAACTGCCATTTCACACTTGTCACGAACCTTTCGAGTTCTCGAAGACTATGGAAATCAGCTCAGACGGCGTAATTTCATAATTACACTCCATAATATTCGAATTTGTTTAATTAAACCATAGAGTTAGAACTGATTGTACTGTGTGGTCGTTCGAATGAGGGAAGTACTGAAAAGAACTTCATTTGGTAATAACCTAACTTGTGTTTCCAACAAGCACCTAAGCGGAAGTCATCGTCATATCAACAACATAACTCTGCAAAAAGTTTGCGTTCTTATAGCTGAACTCTATGATAGAAATGGTCGAGAATCGATCCATCGCGTTCGATTCCAGTTTGATCTACCAGTTGGTCGAAAATGATTGATTTAAAGTGATCATGAACGCAATTCAACCATGGTTTGAGCGTATTACGCGATAAAAGAACAATCATCGAGAGAAAGGTGCTATTTTCGTCTAATCAAGACATCTGCGAGCCACAGTATCTCAGAATGTTTTCACGAAGCCTGAACAGGGTCCTGAATGATTATCTAGGCTAGTTACGTGCTGTTATGTAGGCTGAAATTGAGAAGAACTTAATACCTGAACTTCCACTTATTTCCGTCGTCTGGGAACTGAACGCTACATTACTTCCGGTTAGTGTTGGGAGTCTGGTATATATAGAGTTGTGATGTCTTTTTTAGGATGATAGGTTTGTGTTTTAGCTCGATATATTTACATGTTACCAAGTCAAGCACTCACCAAAAATATCCCACCCAACCCCTCAATTGCAAAAGAATAATAATTCGCCCCCGTCAGAGATCTTTTTCGATGTAAATAGCATCCTTCTCGGCTGACTGATCCCATTGTAGTTATCTGAAACAATTAGAATATTTTTCCTGCATAATTACACTGATGATATTTCAAGTATCATATTATCAAGTAGCTAGAATGCCCAATGACAAGGGTAAGGTAAAATTCAACCTGCATGGATTCTTTTCTATATTTCCTTCTGAATTAAAGCTACAAGGGATCATACACTCAAACAACCTACGATTTGCTTGAGAAAAGAATCAATGTATTTCTAGAAAAGCCCTCGTTTCAGTTTCTTTGGAATGGGTATTGCTTGCGCCTTGATCCCAAGCCAATTGCAACGGGTGAATTTGTCTGAGTTCCAGTTCACGGAACGAACGAGCTCGTCCTCTTTTCAAGGTCGAACGAGTCCGCAGAATTCAGAATTGGCGTTTCTTTAAACTGAGATTCGAACTTTGGGATAACTAAGTGCTCACTGAGAATCTTACATGCCATCTTAGAAAACTGACTTTCTGACAGCTGACCAAGTGCATCACGTTTACGTGGAAACTACAAAATTTCGGATCGATTGCGTAAGATGTACTTCATTGCCTTTGGATAGGGCGTAGTGAAACGTTTTGTGACAATAACAAGAGTGGACCAACTAATTCTCTACTCTTTATAGGCGGTATCAAGTTTTCCTTCATGAAAGCTTACGCCTCAATGAATAACCCGTCAGATAATCCACAAGATACGTAATTGGCAACTTTTTCGGGAACCGTGATTATCATCAAAAAACGTTTTTTTCTGTTTTATTTTTCAAAGATCACTGCTGAAAAACCACCAGGACGCATTGCATATCTATTCAAGGACGATTAATGAGTTTATCAGAGAAAAATACAAATTGATACATAATTACTCAATTTTCCTACATAACAAATCGACTGACGTACTTTAAAGAGGATAACCGTTGTGGTGGTCTATCATTCACCGGTTGCACAGTAAACTAACAAAACAAATTTTTTTCTGAACACCCTAACGCACAGAATCCCTTAGGCCAAGTTACTGATATGATTTTTCTTAGATAAAGCCAATAGAAGCAATCTGTTCAATTAAATCTAGAGAAGATGAGGAATTTTTGTCTTGCTTTGATTAAGAGTGACTTTAAATTCTATGTCGAAGATAGTCCAGGATTGCTTTGGTTTTCTCGGCTTTACTTCGCTATTTGGTTGGTGTGAAAAATTAGCTCCACCTAATAAAGTAAAAGAAAAATGAACTTTGACTGCCTGCCATGATAACTTTGGGTTTGGTTTTGGGACACTCCATCGAAATGTGCCCTAATTACGCTTACAACATAATGGCAGGCAAATGTTCATCTAAAGTTACTGACTTGGATCTCCACATCCTCTTTTAGTTTACTTGTTCTTTCATAAGACATAGACACAATTTAATCAACTAAATCAAACAAATCCTTCATGACGCTGGTAAAATTACTGTCAAAGTGATCGGTGTAGGAACTCTTGGTTTTCTTGGACTTTTCCTTACACGCTCCGTACATCTCCCCCCGTGAGGTAGTCGATGCTAAGCTTTCCATCACTTTTTTACAAACAGGGCAGGTTTGTAGGCATTCTTTGATGCTAAAAAGAGGTATTCCATTCGGAATATGAACAGGACACCACGTTACGTCGTTCCTCCCCTGGCCCCATAACCGCAATGCAAAGGCCACCATTCCTGATACTTGGGGGCTAAGTTTCTTAATAACGTTCTCCAGTCTTCTCATTCTTGGGAGGATAATGGCGCGAAGGTTTTCACCGTTAAGATCGGGAAATTCTCGATATCTCTCCAGGCTTTGTAGACTCAGTTGCGCCAGCAGAATCCGACAGTCGTCTCCCACATTGCTCAGCCTGTATTTCTGAGCAAGAAGCAGAATTTTCATGGCATTATCCTCCGTTTTGGGCTCATACCTGAGAAAGTTGGCACATAAGTCAAGGACTGTCTTGATTTGGTACTCTTCGGTAAGCTTGAGTAAGTGTTCCACATTTTCCACTAAAACAAGTAGCAGAATAAACTTTGCATTCAATCATATCAAAGTGGTGGATTCACCTTCCTTATAGCCGCTCAACAGTGTAACCAGAAAAGAAAAAGTAACATGGCGGCAAAAATAATTTTTTCTATCTCCTTAAATGAACCAGAAAAATGTTCTGCGAATTCGTTAAGTTTAATCGTTGATGAGGTTTATTTAGACTATCTTTTTACGTAGCAAATGTTCACAGTAGGTAGTACAAGGTACCCAAGTAGTATTTGGAGGCACGGTCTCAAAACCCTGAAGCTGTGATGATCATTTCTTTACTCGATCTGTGCGATCGCCATACTCTACTCGTACTTACGGGCGGTCATCAGCATGAAGAAAAAAAGAGACATTCACATCAGTGATCTATAGAAGCCACATTTATTTACCCAGGGAGCCTATTAGGTCGGCCCATAAAGTACCACTGACGACGCCCGTTGGCACATCTTCGTGAAAGCATTCATTTTCTCTGTTAACACGGAGAAAACGTGAGAATACGGCTATCTATAACTTGTTACACTGTAGCCTTTTAAAACTTACTTGAAATTTCTTCTCTTTCTTGTGGATACAACTGTTTGAGAAGATTCAATATGTCATCGGCGTCCTTTCCCGGTAGAGTGATCTCAGCAGTTGGTGCTTCTTTGAGGCCAGATTCAAGCATGTTTTTAAATACTGGTGAGTTCAAAATGAGAATAAGATGGTGCACGTAAAACTTCACTCCTTCGACTATAAGAACCACGTTGCTTTCCTCCCACGGCTGAGTAAATGGATTGTTTGCGACTTTTCCTAGTGTTGCTTCTTTGGCTTGGCTCTTTGGGTTGACATTTCCCCAATTGCAGACCTTTTCCATATCAACAGGGATCTTTCCTTCTTCTTCCCACGAACAGATCTTCCACTGTGTTTGAACTAAGTGAAACAGTTGGGGGTGAAGTCGATATCAATTAGATGAATCTGTGATATGTGATATGTGTTTTCTGCTAAGCACTTCTGAACAATTTGGAAGGTCTGTTCCATCCGAACCGATGTTTACGAAACAACAATGGATAATACAAGATGACTATTAGCATTTCATATTTGCCGGATCAGCCATTGAAGATATGATGAAAATTATGTGGGTTGTGAAATGAAGCTAACCATATACCTTCTAAAAATGTCACTTTCCGAGATTTTAAGCTGGTGTGAGAGATGTTCTAAGGACCTCAAACATTTTCAGGAAAGCAATATATATCATCGTCCTAAACCAGATGAGCCCACGACATATCAGCGGCATCTTGTATGAGTATCCGCAGTTTACAACGTGACTCCCGCTTTTCTTGTTGACGCGTATTCACAGTGTACTCGAGTGTTAGGAAGTTCGCGTAGTGCGTCTGAGCCAGTTTCTGCCAGATTTGAACAGAAAAACAGGTCCTTTGTTGGACTGTAATGATACTTTGATCGATGGCGCTGTTAACGAAATGTTTGGCCGGTTCGTAAGTTGTCAACCTGGTTTCGGTCGATCTGATTGATTGGCAACACCTCTTGGAAATCCTACACACCATCGACCTAAACCTCATAGCTGTCAAGTGAGTAGAAGAACAATGACATCAGAATACTCGGGAAAGATAAGTATTAATTTTAATTGCATTTGTGTTAAACTTATATGTACAGAAATTTCTGAAGAGGTACTTAATCAGAAGTTTATCACATGATAAGCCTTCAAACTTGTATTAAATAAATTGATGTACATATTTCACAATTTTAAGATGATTGTGTGATGACAGTACACCGACGGTCAACATTTGAATATTCAGCTTGAGCTTCCTCCTAAATGTTAAGTATTTCAATTTGAACTTGTAGAATATAACATATGGATTAAATGTGGGTCTATAAGTATCATCCATGAAATTCTTACAGGCAATTTTCATCATGATATTAAAGCACCACAAACTCAAGAACAAGGAAAAATAAGTTACGCAGAAAACTGAGTTACGCAGAAAACTGACGGAGAAATTCATAATTTTCATAATTTTGAATTCATTCATAATTTTGAATTACAAATCATTCAGACCATAGCCAATATTTGTGTGGTTACTGCTGATGATCAAACTTGACTGTCTAGATAATACAGAGGTGTTGTTGGAATCAACTACAATAATGTTTGTTAGTATCCTGAATTTTAAGCTCTTAAATGAACCCCTTAAATTCTGATTGAAATAACATAAGGAAAGTGATTTTTGGATACGTTTTAATCACATTGCAATTGTGTTATTGTTGCAATTATTGTGGCAAAACATGTGACCTCCTAATATATATTTTTTTGTTCTTTACATGACTAGCTGTATAGTGTATGTAGATTTGCTTTTGTAGCAGGAAAGCTTCTACACTTGTTGCATCTCCATTTCCAATAAGTGTTGATTGCCCATGCAGGAATTGTTACACATGTTGGCTGAGACCAGTGTTTACACTGGCAACACTCCACATATAGACTTTTTTTGTCATATGGCATTTTACACACACAGTAGATTGTCACTGCTTTTCT